>NW_019398523.1:0-6100 GCF_000591075.1 Eurytemora carolleeae
CCGTGTTGAGGCGTTTCCGTGTTGAGGTGTTTCTGTGTTGAGGCGTTTCCATAGCACCGGACAGGGACCTGGTACGGATGGATACGCTGGGGGAGGGGCTGAGGGCCCAGTTAGAGGAAGAAAGTGGCATAACCCCAAAAAGGTAAACAGTTGGTCATGCTAACGGGCTGGGGATGTATACTTAAATCACAAAAGCCGAACCCAGGGGAAATAGAGGACTGGGATTTAATGCATCAGTATGGGTGATTAAACATGGACCCAGGGGCAGCACAGGAGGGGGTGTAAATAATACCCAGTTATATAGGGGGAAAAATAAAATAGAATAACGTGGAAAAAGTTAATCTCCATCAACGATGGCCTGAAAGGGGGTGTAAATAAGGGGATATTGTAATGAATAAATGAAGTATAAACATGTACGATAACATGTGTTAACTGGTATTATTTAGATCCGCAAGGATTGGCAACAGGGTAAAGCATATGTCGGAGAAGTGGGTGCTGGAAAAGGGCTCCCAGGGCTCTCAAGGATCCAATAAACGGGACGTATCAGCGACAGAAGATCCCCTGGAGGGGTCGTCTCAAATGATGGATAGATTTCAGAGAATCTTCAATACATCCCCTAGGTGAGCAAATATATAAATAGAGCATAGGAGGTCCGTGTGTGGAAGGGCATAGGGGTAGAATCCGCAGCACTAGGGAATAATTTAACTTACATAGGGGGGATAAGGTGTAAGAAGCAGAACTTGCTATAATTTGCTACTGTATTTAAAGAGATCCAAGGGGGTGATCCAGGCATTAACAACTGATTAGGGAGTAGGATGAAATGTAATAAGAGAAGGAGGTCATGAGAGGGAAAAATGTAATTAATAAAAAGTAACTCTAATTAATGTAATGATGACTCTTTTGTGGCAGGAGACACATGTGGACACTGCAATAACCGAGGACACTAACGGGACATGCACGAGACTATAGATACAGAAACACGGGAAATGCTGATAATGACGTTTCCTAAGAGCTTCAGTCACTTCCTGGTGGATTCTCAGTCAGCGGGGGGATACAAGACTCATAGAGATGGGTTCAAGGGTAAAGGAGGAGATAAGAATGTACCTAAGAATAGAGGGTCAGAAGGAAGGAGATATAATAATTAAAGATATAAAGTAGACTGGATAATAATCTATGCGTTATAATCTTTATTTATTTATTTATGTAGTGGACTAATATGGATCTCTAAACGCAGGTATGTGAGGAAGTGTGTATTCTTAATAAAGTTTTCTGGATATCTAGGGGTGCACCCTCCTTAGATATTTTGTTTTAACATTGTAACAGTGATTTTATGGTGGTGATTTTTATGGAAAAACCCGGACAATAATTAATATAGCAGTGTTATTTGTTATGCAACGGTGCACAAAAAATACTGTTTTTTAAGTTCTAATATGTGATATGTTTCAGAGAACAGAGTGCTCGGGTACAGGAAAATGGGTGATAAACATTAACCATGTAACTTGGAGACTAATACAATGCTTCCATGGAAATCAAGGGAATACAGGAGATAGGACTGTGAGCTCTGTGAAGACCGCGTAGATAGGGAGTAACAATCCAGGACCAGCACAGACTCTGGGAGAGAGGATATATCTAGGTAATATCAACAAAAAGTATCCAGTCCTAGCCGCGGTGCTAGACCCAGAAGTAATCTTAACCTAACCTAACCTGGAATATGTATTAAATCTGTTGGGAATGGTGTTAAAAAAAAAGAAAAAAATAGACTCTGAGAGTTTTCCGGATTGATTAAAATGAAAACCAGGTTCAACGGGTTAGCCAGAGAAGTAATAACAAGTAAACTCGATTCTGCACTCTATATTGCATCTCACTTTTAATATTTAATATGTATCCAGGACTGAGAGCTCCGTGCTGTCAGCGTAAATAGGGAAAAACAACCCGGGACCAGCACAGACTCCGGGAGAGAGGAAATATCCAGGTAGTGTCAACAAAAATATAAGAATGAAAATCATGTTAAACTGGTTAACCAGAGAAGGGTTAACAAGTAAACTCAATTCTGGACTCTATAGTGCATTCCACTTTTTTTTTATATTTAATATGTACCCAGGACTGTAAGTTCCGTTAAGACAGCATAGATAGGGAGTAACAAACCAGGACCAGCACAGACTCTGGGAGAGAGGATATATCCAGGTAATATAAACAAAAATTAACCTGTCCTAGCCGCAGCGCTTGGCCCAGAATTAATATTAACCTAACCTAACCTGGAATATGTATTAAACCAGTTGGAAATGGTGTTAAAAATGAACTCCAAGAGTTTTCCAGAAAAGATTAAAATGAAAACCAGGTTTAACGGGTTAGCCATAGAAGTAATAACAAGTAAACTCAATTCTGGACTCTATATTGCATCTCACTTTTAATATTTATTATGCATCCAGGACTGAGAGCTCTGTGAATACAGCGTAAATAGGGAAAAACAACCCGGGACCAGCACGGACTCCGGGAAAGAGGAAATATCCAGGTAATATCAACAAAAATATTAAAATGAAAACCAGGTTTAACGGATTAACCAGAGAAGTATTAACAAGTAAACTCAAGTCTGGACTCTATATTGCATCTCACTTTTATATTTAATATATACCCAGGACTGTGAGTTCCGTGAAGACAGCGGAGATAGGGAGTAACAACCCGAGACTAGCACAGACTTGGGGAGAGAGGATATATCCAGGTAATATCAACAAAAATTAACCTGTCCTAGCCGTGGCACTAGACCCAGAATTAATATTAACCTAACCTAACCTGGAATATGTATTAAATCTGATGGGAATGGTGTAAAAAATAGACTCCGAGAGTTTTCCGGAAAAGATTAAAATGAAAACCAGGTTCAACGGACTAGCCAGAGAAGTGATAAAAAGAAAAACTTAAGTCTGGATTCTATATTGCATCTCACCTATAATATTTAATATGTATCCAGGACTGAGAGCTCCGGAAGACAGCATAAATAGGGAAAAACAACCCGGGACCAGCATAGTCTCTGGGAGAGAGGGTATATCCAGGTTCCCAGGTCTGTGAGGTCCATGAGGACAGCGTAGATAGGGAGTAACTACCCGGGACCAGCACGGACCCTGGGAGAGAAGATATATCCAGTATGTATCCAGGACTGAGAGCTCCTTGAAGACAGCGTAATTAGGGAAAAACAACCCAGGACCAGCACAGACTCCAGGAGAGAGGTTATATCCAGGACTGAGAGGTCCGTGAATACAGCGTAAAAAGGGAAAAACAACCCGGGACCAGCACGGACTCTGGGAGAGAGGATATATCCAGGACTGAGAACTCCGTGAATACAGCGTAAAAAGGGAAAAACAACCCGGGACCAGCACAGACTCTGGGAGAGAGGATATATCCAGGTAATACCAACAAAATTTAACCTGTTCTAGCCGCGGCACTCGGCCCAGAATTAATCTTAACATAACCTAACCTGGAATATGTATGAAAATCTGTTGGGAATGGTGTAAAAAAAAGACCCCGAGAGTGTTTCTGGAAAAGATTAAAATGAGAACCAGATTTAACGGATTAACCAGAGAAGTGATAACAAGTAAATTCAATTCTGGACTCTATATTGCATCTCACTTTTAATATTTAATATGTATCCAGGACTGAGAGCTCCGTGAATACAGCGTATAAAGGGAAAAACAACCCGGGACTAACTCAGTCTCCGGGAGAGAGGAAATATCCAGGTAATATTGACAAAAATATTAAAATGAAAACCAGGTTTAACGGGGTAACCAGAGAAGTGTTAACAAATAAACTTGCACTGGAGAAGGNCTAACCTAACCTGGAATATGTATTAAAATCTGTTGGAAATAGGGTTAAAAATAGACTCCGAGGGTGTTCCGGAAAAGTTTAAAATAAAAACCAGATTAAAGGAGTAGTCAGAGAAGTGATAACAAGTAAACTCAACTCTGGACCCTATATTGCATCTCACCTTTAATTTTTAATATGTATCCAGGACTGAGAGCTCCATGAAGACAGTGTAAATAGGGAAAAACAACCCGGGACCAGCACAGTCTCCGGGAGAGAGGATATTTCCAGGTAATATCAACAAAAATTAACCTGTCCTAGCCGCGGCGCTGAGCCCAGAATTAATCTTAACCTAACCTAACCTGGAATGTGTTATAAATCTGTTGGAAATGGTGGTAAAAATAGACTCAAAGAGTTCTCCGGAAAAGATTAAAATGAAAACCAGGTTTAACGGAGTAGTCAGAGAAGTGATTACAAGTAAACTCAATTCTGGACTCTATATTGCAGTTCACTCTTTCTATATTATTTATATATTATAGGGAGAAACAACCAGGGACCAGCACAGACTCTGGGAGAGAGGGTTTATCCAGGACTGAGAGCTCCGTGAAGACAGCGTAAATAGGGAGTAACAACCCGGAACCAGCACATACTCTGGGAGAGAAGATATATCCAGGAACACGAGCCAGTACACCAAGCCCTAAGCGAGGATAGACCAAGGGATTAAACAGGTGAATACCCTAGAAAAATATGGAATAGGGATTATTTAAATCCAGACATCCCTAATTACTCTTAACCTAGGGGTAATATTTACATTGAAGGGAAGTTATACGTATGCATCCTGGAGTAGTATTCACATTAAAGGGACTACATACAGGGTCATCGTGGAGTCTTATCTGCATTAAAGAGACTATATATACATGTTCATCCTGGAGACTTTTTTAAATTTAAGGGGGCATCCTGGAGTAGTAGCTGCATTAACAGGAACATAGCATACACACTATTTTTTTAATTTGAAGGGACTACATACATGTGCATTCTGGATTAGTATCTGCACAAAAATGGAAAATACTCATGTGCTTCCGGGAGTATCGTCCACATTAAAGGGACTATTCACAAGTACATCCGGGTGTATGGTATTCATTAAAGGGACTGTTTACAGGTTCACAGTGGAGTATTAACTAAAGTAAATGGACTGTATGTACAAGTTCTTTCTGGAATACTATATACATTAAAGGGAATGTATATATGTCTAAACCTGAAGGGTCAGCCTCATTAAAGGGACTATACGCAAGTACATCTGGGAGTAATATATCCATTAAAGGGAAGGTGTACAGATTCACCATGGAGAATTACCTACAGTAAATTAAAATACAAATTATCTTTTTTAGGGTGACTGACGTGTTGAGAGGTGGGATAAGAGAGCCATCAGGATGAAGCGAAGCAAACAGAAGCAAAGACAAGCATTCCACTCAAAACACCGAACTTTAAATGCAGTTAATCCCACAATACATCGACCCTTAATAAAGTGTGCCTTCTGGAATGTGAATGGGTTGGGATGCTCAATTAACAAGAAACTGGTGGCGGATATCCTTGAAGAACAACAGTCAACCCTTTGAGGGTTGGTCGAAACTCACCTAAGGGAAGGCCATCATGAAGATCTTTCTATGTTCAAAGCATACAGGATAATCACAGTAGAATGAGGTTTCGGTGATAAGATGGGGGGAGGGCTAATGATGCTCGACGATCCTTGACTATGTTCTGACCTCCGGTTGATTGATGAGCAAAATTAATAGCCTAGCAATCGATGAACACACTGAGATATTTATGGGGAGTGACCATGCGGGACTAATTCTAGAGGTTGAAAAGGAGCAGAGCCTAGATGCTGAAGAGGATGAGAGCATCTATATTCCTATAAACGCAAAGTATTTAATGGACGAGGCCTTACAGGACAAGACCGGTGTGATGCCTGGAGAGAACTCGTACCTGCAGCGAACTCTGGTTATGCTACGCGGCAAAGCGCAAGATTCTTTAAACATAAACAAACACTTGAATTTATGGAACGGATTTGTTTCAGTTCTAATATAATGATTTTTGACCCCCCCCCCTGCCCTATTATGCTTGCACACGCAATTTCAACTTTTCTATTTTAATAAATTTATATTTATTTTTTATTATTTCAGGGTTAGACTTTAAGGTTTCTCCGAAAAAAGTGTGTTTAGGCTTTTTGTCTACTAAAATTCATTGTTTTGTAGTAAAAAGTACTTCTAGAGGTACAAAACCCATAGATGGAGGGGGGGGGGGGGGGGGG
>NW_019398523.1:6661-10049 GCF_000591075.1 Eurytemora carolleeae
GACCTACTAACTTTCCGACCTACTGCAATATCGGACCTACGTCAGCTGTTTATTTTAGTATTATTTGAGGGTTAGGTTAGGTTAAGACAATTTCTGGGCCGAGCGCTGCGGCTAGGACAGGCTAGGGGGCCGAGCGCCGCGGCTAGGACAGACTAGGGGGCCGGGCGCTGCGGCCACAAGTCCATATAGCAGCTGTAATACCACGTGCTAGTAGGTCGGATGTGTAGTATAGTGGATTTGGCGTAGGTCAAAAGTGGATTATGGCGGATATGTGTAGGTCGAAAAATACACCACCCATATCAACTAATTAGAGGACATGTCATCTTTCTTTTTACATTTGACACTTGTGACGTTGTGCGCAGTTGATCGAATTTTCTGTTGCCATCTATTGTATATTTTCCCCTAAAAACACCACACATATATTTTATCCACTTGGAACACTAAATAATTGTTATATGCCCTAGTAACACTACACAATTATTTTATCCACTTGGAACACTATATAAATATAATTTCCCCTTGGAACACTACAAATATGTTATATGCCGTTGGAACACTTCACGTATTTTTTATCCACTTGGAACACTAAATAAATATAATTTTCCCCTTGGAACACTACATAATTGTTATATCCCCTTGGAACACTACACATATATTTTATCCACTTGGAACACTAGATAAATATAATTTTCCCATTGGAACACTACATAATTGTTATATCCCCTTGGAACACTACACATATATTTTATCCACTTGGAACACTAAATAGATATAATATCCCCTTGTAACACTAAATATATTTACTATCCCTATAGAACATTATATGTATTTATATTATCCCCTTGGACCACTGAATATGTATATATTCCCCTTGGAACACTACATGTATAAATATTATCTCTTTGAAACACTAATATATATTAATTAAATACATTATCCCTTTGGAGCACAAAATGTATATATTTTCCCCTAGGAACACTACATATATATATTTTCCCCTAGGAACACTACATATATATACTTTCCCTTAGGAACACTACATATATATATTTTTCCCTAGGAACACTACATATATATATTCTCCCCCAGGAACACTACAAATATATATTTTTTCCCCTAGGAATACTAAATATATAGATTTACACTGGGAACCTTTCATTCATGTATTTTTTCCCTTGGAACACTACATGTATATATAATATCCCCTTGGAACACTAATATTTATATCATCTTGGAACACTACATATAAATATATTATCCCCTTGGGACACTAAAATTTCATATATTATTCATTTGAACACTACATATATATATATTATCCTCATGGAACACTAATTAATATATTNGAACACTAAATATATATATACTCCCCTTGGAACACTAAATATATATATACTCCCCTTGGAACACTAAATATATATATACTCCCCTTGAACACTAAATATGTGATCTCTTACATTAGGAAACAGTAAACCAGTATCGCCGTACGGGAGTAAGATTAGTAATGACCTAATCTTAAGGATGTGAGAGATTAGTTTACGACCTAATCCTCACAAGGGAGTAACGTTAGTAATGACCTAACTGTAAGGAGGTGTGAGATTAGTTAATGGCCTAATCTCCGCACGGGAGTAAGATTAGTAATGACCTAATCTTGAGGATGTGAGAGATTAGTTTATGACCTAATCCTCACAAGGGAATAACGTTAGTAATGACCTTACTGTAAGGAGGTGAGAGATTAGTTAACGGCCTAATCTTGGCAGGGGAGTAAGATTAGTAATGACCTAATCTTAAGGGGGTGAGAGATTAGTTTACGACTTAATCCTTGTAATGGAGTAAGATTAGTAATGACTTAATTGTAAGGATGGGTGAGATTAATTAACGACTTAATCCTGGCAAGGGAGTATGATTATTAAGGACCTAATCCAAAAGATGGGAGAGATTAGTTAACGACCTAATCCCCACAGGGGAGCAGGAGTATTAAGGACCTAATCCAAAGGGTGTGAGGGATTAGTTAACGTTCTAATCCTTGCAATGGAGTAAGATTAGTAGTGACCTAACCGGAAGGAGGTGAGAGATTAGTTAACAACCTATTCTTCGCACAGGAGTGTGATTAGTAATGACATAATCTTAAGGATGTGAGAGAGTTATTAACGACTTGATCCCTGCAATGGAGTAAGGGGATATGAGTATTAGTAATGACCTAATCATAAGGAGGTGGGAGATTAGTTAAAGACCTAATCCTGCCAAGGGGATATGAGCATTAGTGAATTAATCCTAATCCTGCCAAGGGAAGAGGAGTATTAGTGAATTAATCCTAAGGGAGTCAAATGAATCATGAGAGATTTAAAGAAAAACCTGTAAACCTGGGGTACTTAAATAGTAAGAGATTAGGAGACAACCTTACAGGAAATTACTATTGTACAGGTGAGAAGCAGATGGAACAAATGGACGGAATGTCGTCTTCTCAAGGGTGAGCTAAGAAGATAGCACAGAGGAGAAAGCTGGAGTATGATGCGGACGCAGCATTGAATAGACTCGGTTTCCGTGGACCGTCTAAAACCAGTGTTCTCAGATTCTCCAGTGATACCTGCATCTCCTCCGCCTCGTGGACGTCCTCCTCTTCGTCAACCAAAGGATCCTCCTGTTCATTCTTCCGCCACGAAGTCATCCGCCTCCAAGAAGAAGTCTGTGTCGTTCCTAAACCAACCTACAGTTATGCCAAGACGGAATCCTCACAGACAGGTCAGGAAAGAAGGCTATGTTCCGCCGTGACTCCGCCTTGCCTTCTTGGGGGGAGTACTGTGGCGGAAGACGATTTAACCTGAAGCCGGATATTCGGACGCGGCAAGCTGCACTCAGTTTCCTGCCACGTCACCCTGGTTTTTTAAACAAGATATTCTAAAGTAAATTTGATATAGTTTTTAGTCCTGTTAATAAAGTAGTTATTTAAACTATTAGTTATTAATTCTTGGAACACTATATGTTTATATATATATTATTCCCTTTGTACATACACATCTGTGTATTATCCCATTGGAACACTTTTTATAGATATATACAATCTGATGAATGCAGAGGAATACTACTACTATGGAACATAAATTATTTTCAAAATGATTATTGTAAAAACATTCAAAATATTTCCTGAGCATGCAGTATTAAACAAAAATATTGTTATTTTATTCAGTTTATCTAAATAATGTTGTGGATACATATTTTTACTTATAATATATGGATTCTTAACAAAGTTTAGGTTGGAAAATAATAGAAAGGAAAGTGAGAATATTTTTCTAGCATCTACCCATTAATGAGTTTTAAACTGTTTTTAATTGAACTTTTCATTATTCATTTATCAACAACTCAATTATAAAAAATAGAGTAAAAGAAA
>NW_019398524.1:0-9840 GCF_000591075.1 Eurytemora carolleeae
AAAAATGCACGTAATATACATAATTCTGAGTTTGCATGCAAAAAATCAGCCTCCTACGACAATTCTAAGTTATGTTTAAACACTGATTAAATTTTCCGGAGAGTAATACGTTTTGTGGCCCCCCCCCTTTAAAGAAAATTCAGCAGATTCTTGGGAAATCCAGTAGTAATTACAAAAAAAATCCAGTAGATGTCTAGGAAATCCATTAATTAAAGAAGAAATCCAGTAAATACAAAGGAAACCAGTAAATACAAAGGAAATCCAGTAAATACAAAGGAAATCCAGTATACTTAAAGGAAATCCAGTAAATACAGAGGAAATCCAGTAAATACAAAGGAAATCCAGTAAATACATAGGAAATCCAGTAAATACAGAGGAAATCATGTAAATTCAAGGAAATCCAGTAAATACAAAGGATATCAAGTGATTACAAGGAAATCCAGTCAATTTAAAGGACCCCAGTAAATACATAGGGAATCCAATAAAAAAATAGGAAATCCAGTCAAGTACAAGCATTAAAACAATACAAAAACACAAAGGTAATGATTGCAGTTGCCAATAGTAAATAGAATGAATATTCTTAACTTAGTTTTTTTTTGTCAAATCCATCGAAATACAAATTTAAGTAGAAGAAAAAATAATGGTTTATGTAACTTTGGTTTATGTCAAGCAACTCGAGTTAACGTAGATGTTTCTTAGAATTAAATAATATTTAAAAAACTTGTTTTTCATGACCGCACACCAGTACAATATAAAATATTTAAATATAAATAAATTATTTGTTATTAATATTGTTTTTTTATTTTCCTATGTTTAAGAAACTTGCATGGTTATAAAACCCGTTTGTGCAAATGTTATCAACTTAAAATACAGGGTTACAGGGATGAGACTGAAAAGAAAATGTGACGAACTCAAAGTTATCATAAGCTTTCCGTATAAATTCAGTACAATCGTCTCTGAAGTCAAACCTTTGTGGGTAACCTTGTATCCGATATACCCCTTAATAGCTATTGAAAACTAAAAATGGTTTCTAGAGGAATGTTATCGAAAAATTAGCTTTTTAAAAAATGTCAATTGAACTATTTTAATTTCTTGTTGTAAATATTTCTCTTTCTCCACACCATTTGTTCTATGTACTTATTAACTCTAAATACGGCGTAGATTAGATACAGGGTGTCCCAACAAGCGAAGACTTGAAAATCGTCGTTGATTTTTGAAAGTTTTTAAATGACAAAAGAGGGCTTTAAAGAAATACACCTGATAAACTTTTCTTTCAAAATCCTTTTCTGTAACTTAAAAATTGACGGAGACTGATAGGTTCAGTCTGCTTATAAAAAGTCTCATACATTTTTTAAGACAGGGTCGACTTTGAAGTGTTGCATCGCCCGAGCCTTTGATTTTACCGCTCTAACTTAATTATGCTTTTCTGTAGCCCTTAACATGTACATTTAAGCACATTAAAGTAGTTGTTGTCAGCTTTGGCTTTTAAGAAGTAATTGACATAATTCTTTCGATATTTGCTTAAGAGCTTGAGACCTAAAATCACAGTGGAGATATTAAACATTTTAAAAATTTTGTTGTAATTTGACCAGTTGGAATTTGGAATTTCTCACATTTTGGACATTTCGAGGTTAGGAGATTTCGATGCTAGGTTTTAAAATGATTTAATCTTAAAATTGTGTTTACGAAAAACTTTCGCGTGGAACGAAGATGATATAGGAGTTGCCACTTCTTTCCCATGTTTATTGGGACTAGGACATGCCCTGTGTACTGTATACTCCTATTGTTACTCTAATTGTATATGAACAGTGAACACCCCCCACTGTCCACACTCCATCTTCCTTCATTGCTTATAATTGAAATAGTAAAGTGTGCCTGCAGGCTGTATAGGGACTATAGGCCTTGTTTTTATGATAAAGTATTCTTTAATGTTGGCTTGTGTGTGAAACTAAGTAATGTCTCTATTAAATTTACTACTATATGGGTCTATAATAATCGACTATTTTATCCAAAGGGGTTTTCATAATATTTTACAACTTTTACTTAAAGGGGTATTCCTAACTTTTCTTCTCTATCCTTCTATGGGATTTGTTCCTAATAAGTCACGCTTTTTAATAACTGAATATGTTTCCGAGGTTGTTCATAATAATTAAGTTATTTTAATTTAAGGGTTTGTTTATAAAAACGAGTACTTTTGTTTTAAGGGTTTGTCCATAATAATTAAATACTTTTACTTTAAGTGGTTCTTCATCATAATTAAATACTTTTACCATAAGGGTTTGTTCATGAAAACGAGTACTTTTGTTTTAAGGGGTTGTTTATAATAATTGAATAAAGGATTTGTTCATAATAATAATATAATACTTTTACTTTTAAGGGGATGTTCTTAATAATTGAATACTTTTACTTTAAGGGGTTGTTCTTAATAATTGAATATTTTTACTTTAAGGGGTTGTTCTTAATAATTGAATATTTTTACTTTAAGGGGTTGTTCTTAATAATTGAATACTTTTACTTTAAGGGGATGTTCTTAATAATTGAATACTTTTACTTTAAGGGGATGTTCTTAATAATTGAATATTTTTACTTTAAGGGGATGTTCTTAATAATTGAATATTTTTACTTTAAGGGGATGTTCTTAATAACTGAATACTTTTACTTTAAGGGGATGTTCTTAATAATTGAATATTTTTACTTTAAGGGGATGTTCTTAATAACTGAATACTTTTACTTTAAGGGGATGTTCTTAATAACTGAATACTTTTACTTTAAGGGGATGTTCTTAATAATTGAATACTTTTACTTTAAGGGGATGTTCTTAATAACTGAATACTTTTACTTTAAGGGGATGTTCTTAATAACTGAATATTTTTACTTTAAGGGGATGTTCTTAATAATTGAATATTTTTACTTTAAGGGGTTGTTCTTAATAATTGAATATTTTTACTCTAAGGGATTCTTAATAAATGAATATTTTTACTCTAAGGAGTTGTTCTTAATAATTGAATATTTTTACTTTAAGGGGTTGTTCTTAATAAATTAATATTTTTACTTTCAGGCGTTGTTCTTAATAATTTAATATTTTTACTTTCGGGGAATATTGATAACATAAATTCAATGTCTTTAAATGAGTATTGCATCAAGGGGTTGTGTTTATGACAATTGACTTTCTTAAAAGGAGTGAAGGCTCTGTCTGATCCAAGTATGAATTATATATCCAAGTACGTTTTTAACTGATTATTTTAATTTGTCATGTCTGCAAGAGTAACTTGTGCGTTTCTTGCTTACAACAAACAATTAGATCAAAATAATCTAAAAAAGAACATGATCTTCCACTGTAATGATAAATTATCGGTTTTTCCATTAAGGGTCACTTGAAATTACGCTTGCAGTCCCTTTAAGGGGTATTGAGAAATATTCCCTTTGTGAGAAATAGGTTTGTTCTTCTATATATTTCATTTAGGGGTTCTCTCTTTCTGGGATGGGTTGATAATTACGTATTTCAATCAAGAAGTATGTTTCTAGGTAGTGTTTAGGTTTTATATCAAGTTGAGTCTTTAAACTAATTAAAATGAGTTTTAGATAATGTCTATTTGAAAGTTAATGGTTCATAACATACTTGGGGTCAAGTTAATTTAACTGAATTTTATCAAATTGATCAACACAAAATTCGTTCAGTGGCTCATTTCTTTACCCATTCTGATATTTGTTTGTTTCTTCAAATTATTTAGTATTTTTATCATTTTTGCTATTTTATCTTGTATATTCTGTGGAAGAAATAGCAAATTGTGGTTATATAAGCCTGTATTTTGTATTCATGTAACCGTCATGCTAATCAGGGTTTGATGAATGACGCAATTCTATAGAATTATTTTTATTAGATCAGTCATGCATACAACGTTCAAGTTTGCGATACGCTATTGAAATAAATGGGTAAAACTCAATTTAAAGTTCTAGAAACGTCTCTAGAATAAACAAGTTCATTTGTCAGGAATTTTTTTTTAACTTTTCTGCCCAATATTGATGAGAAACTGTGAAATCATATTTTATGAAACTATAGTGTACTTTATCATTCTTACTCACTTTATCGTGAATTAACTTTTCTGCCCAATATTGATGAGAAACTGTGAAATCATATTTTATGAAACTATAGTGTACTTTATCATTCTTATTCACTTTATCGTGAATTAACTTTTCTGCCCAATATTGATGAGAAACTGTGAAATCATATTTTATGAAACTAAAGTGTACTTTATCATTCTTACTCACTTTACCGTGAATTAACTTTTCTACCCAATATTGATGAGAAACTGTGAAATCATATTTTATGAAACTAAAGTGTACTTTATCATTCTTATTCACTTTATCGTGAATTAACTTTTCTGCCCAATATTGATGAGAAACTGTGAAATCATATTTTATGAAACTAAAGTGTACTTTATCATTCTTACTAAATTTATCGTGAATTTCATAATGAACGTTCTATTAAGTTAAATTAGCTGTACATTATAGCACATGTGCTATGAAGTTTTGATTGGTTCCCGGATTTTCTCAAAAAAGTTTAGGATATTTCCAAAAAAAAAATGTTCAATTGAAATGAAAATGAAAATGAAATCAACTTTATCTTTTTACTTCTGCTTTGTTTTAAAGCTTATTTGATCTTATAGAAAAAGTCATTGAAATAAGACAGGTACCCAAACGTTTCATAAAATTACCTATAACACTATTATTTTGGCACGACGTGTTATAAAGTTTTTAGACTTAAATTTTCTCTTTATCTCGAAGGTTCTCGCCTTTTAAGATTATATTTCGGGACAAAATTGATTCGAAAAAGGCTTGAACCTTCTCGATAAAGAGAAAATTTCTGTCTAAAAACCTTTTAACACTACGAAACAAAATAACGTGTTATAAATAGTTAATTATGATCAGAAAAACTAAGCTCCCCTCACACTTTAATCATGCTAATCTAAAAACTTGTTTATATGGACGAGCTAATTTATCGACATTAATAAACGATTAAACCATATTACTTTCTCATCGTTTATTACAGGTTTACCCATAATACTTCAATGTCTATAAGATAAAAGTAAAACTCTCTTGTTTTAACGATAACAATTAAGTTAAATTAGAGTAGATGTCTTTAAATGGAATATTAGATGATTTGGCAAGGTAACAGCAAGCTTTCAGATTTATAGGGAACCACGAATGTGAGAAAAAACGTCGGATTGAACTCTCCCACCGTCGTCTCTGAAGTCTCATCCTTTGTGGTTCATCTTGTAACTGTGTAATTTGTTACTAACCACCAAGTTTAGATCTGACTTTTCCCTCCTAGGCATTAACCAGTGATCTTGCAGCTTCAAACCAATTTGACGAACCTTCACCACGCACTCCTCTGTGCCGGGGTTATATGCCTGCCATCATAGATTAATTAAAATAACAGATAAGACACTAGAAGTTGCCTTTTTAAGATTTCCGCGTGTTTCGTTCACAATAACCCTGAGGCAGAAGCCTGAAGTCGGCGTAAAACAAAGACAGACAGAAAGCCTGCTCTACGCCGACTACGCGTAACTCCATTGGGCTTCTGCCTCAAGGTTTTTGTGAACGATACACACTAAAATCTTGAAAAGACGACATCTAGTGTTCTGTTTGTTATTTTAATTAATCTATGCCTGCCAACTTCATGGTTCTATATTAGGGCTGAATTTTGCAACTTAAAGCGGTTGTCAACATAATTTGAAGGTACCCTTTAACTTCAGACTGCTTACAACGATTTCGCAAGATTTTACAGATTTGAAAGAGTTGAGTCTTCGCCACAAACTCAAATTTCATAATTCCTATATCTTTTAGGTAAACCTTTGATATCTAAATCTTACATTATTTTATTTAGTGTGGCGGATATGAATATCGTCTTCCTGAATAATTCTAGAAATCCAAGGAGGAGTTTCCCGATCAGCTGATATAAAAAACATGTGTTAATCATTCAATTATTTTTACTATATAAGTTAAGATTTTAAATAAAGTTAATCGTTGAGTAACTCTTTTCCTTTAAAGTTGTAGCACGCCAAATTAGCAGAATTCATAGTTGGAAATATTTAAGGTTTACGACGAATTAGGTTGAAAAAGATATAGGGATCATAAAATGAGAGTCTGTGGCAAAGACATTATCTTTATAATAAAACAAGACATTCGTATATATGTTACCAACAGCCGACCAAACGGCGGGACCGGATGGGCTGAAATTTTTTTAAGGGAACCCATGACTACTACCCTTGGAATAACAAAGGCTAAACAAAATTTGATTTCAAATTTTTTTCACTCATAGGCAACGCCGGGCCCTTCAGCTTGTGATTAATAAAACACTTATATATATAAACAAAATGATAAGTAATTTTACTTTGGATTTGTTCTATAAATTTTCGTCAATTATTTGTACAAGAAAATTCGTTTAAAAACAAATTTAAAAATAATAATTCAACCATATTTTATTAATTCATATAAACACAATTACAAATAAATTACTCGTCTACTCTACTAAAAACAAGTATGTACAGTGTACGTACACAGTACGTGTACGGGGTCATCAAAAAAGTATGAAACTTTCTAAATTTAAGATATTTGTGTACTTCAATTGAGTTATTTTTTTTTGCATTGCAACAGTATATGTTCATGTACATGAAAAAGTACAATTAAAGATCAATTAAAAAGTTTTATACTTTTCTGCTTCTGTACACTTAGGGCCAAAATGGCAATATAACGATTTGAAGATAGATAGATAGAAATTCGGCCCAGTACAACGAAATATTCATGCACCGGCCCGACTGATGGTACGTATCTTAAAAAAAATTCCAAACCAAATATTTTTATATAAACAAACTCCATGTGTGATGGTGATAAAACTTAATTTTAAGTATTTTTATAATATTATAGTCTATATTTCGACTATAATATCATACAGCTGATATAGCCAATTGTTAAGTGATAGTTTGCATATATAATCAATTTAATTTAATATTATGACGCATACTAATCTCTGTGTTTAGCTTTATATAGTATTAACTTTAATGTTTACTCTTTTATTCTTCATCATCTCTGTCTTTAGCTTTATATAGAATCGATTTCCAATGTTTAAATTTCCTCTCCTAGATTATTTCTTTGAAATTCTTCCATTTTGTTGATGGAAGACTATAGGAGAAAATATTCCAATTGTATTTTGTTTTATAGCTCAACCTCTCCCTGCAAATTAAGATGTGCACGCTCTCACGCTAAAATCAAATCGAATTTTTCCAATTACTCCTTTCAAACTAAATCTAGAGACAAGCGCGTTGCTATATTAAAATTATGTCTAGAGCTACAAAAAATAGTAGAAGATAGCTTGCAAGAATTAGGTAAAACCTAAAGCCAAGGCGTAACGAAATTCGAGTCTGTTAAAATGTTTTATAAATAAGTGTTCGCCCTTAGCCAAATGAAAGATGTATTTTGCAATTGAACCAAGAACTCCTTCTAAATTGATTCCAAAGAAGAAGAAAAATTTCTCATATTTAAAAATCTTATCTTACTTTTTTACAAACTTTAAAAACTAGCATATGATAAAATTTTTAAGAAAGTAAGCAGATTGGATGCAATATCCACACTGCATCCTTTATGGGTAGCAATAAACGTATAACGTCTGAACCGATTGGGCCCAAATTTTGTGAAGGAAAAGTATATGGATGCTCAAAATTACAAAAATTTGTGTCCAAAGTTATTGATTTTTATTATATTTTGAAAATGCGCGAAAACATACTATAAGTCAGCAACCCTTTTTTGTTATTGTTTTAAATTGTATAAAGAGAAGATGACTATAGATAGAGCCACAACTAAAAGTTTAAATCGAAGGGGCCAGGGGCGGATACAGGATTTAAGTGAGGGGGGGGGGCAAGATTTTTTAGGAACAAAAAATTAATAATTAGGAACAAAAAACCGTGCTGGAGGCGAAAATTTTTTTTTGACTTAAAAGACTCAAAAAGAGTCAAAATTAATGGCTAAAGACTAAAAACTAGATTTTTAAGTTTTAGGAACAAAATTAAAGGATTAGAACAGGAATTTAGGAACAATTAAAAGATTGTTCAGGAATTAGGAACAAAAATAAATGATTAGGACAGGAATTTAGGAACAATTAAAAGATTGTTCAAGAATTAGGAACAAAAATAAAGGATTAGGACAGGGATTTAGGAACAATAAAAAGATTGTTCAGGAATTAGGAACAAAAATATAGGATTAGGACAGGGATTTAAGGTGGGTCGGACACAGTATTAGGAACAGGAACAATAATAGGAACATTAGCAATTTAAGAACAAAAAGAAATTACTAGTTATACTTAAATGCATGAAAATTAGGAACAATATTACAATTTTGAAAAATGAGTATTGATTAAGAAACATTACTAGATATGAACAATATTATAACTTAAGTCTAGTTACTTACAAATTTCTAATTCTAAATTTATCGTTAACAATAACACTTATCAAATTGGGATCTTTTTTGCCTCGAAATCTCAGGGGGGGGGGGGCTACGCCACTCCCTGAATCTGTCAGGGGGGGGCGAATGTCCCCCCGCCCCCCCTGTATCCGCCCCTGGAAGGGGCTAGAAGCGCCCTGCCTAGTATTTAATATTAATAAAATCTATATATTTTCAGTTCCTGATTATTTTGCTCTGATAACTCGAGCAATGATTGTCCTGGAAGGGATTGCTGTTACAGGGGATCCTGCTTTTGATCTGTTCAAGGCTGCATATCCTTACAGGCAGGATCAACAACAATACTTAATCCGGGGTTTTCAAAACAAACAAATACCAGGAGTTAGTTCATTTATTAAACAACTTTCTAATATTCTAAATTGGATATAATCCCAAACTCTCTACATTTACTCTCATTTACATATTTAAAAACACTTTTTTTAATTAATTTTCAATCGTGATTTTTTAAACATTTAAAATGCAGGAGGTTATTTAATTTTATTATTAACTATTTATAACACTGTTATTTTGGTTCGCAGTGTTATAAGGGTTTTGGACAGAAATTATCTCTTTATCGGGAAGCTTCAAGCCATTTTAGATTTAATTTTGTCCCGAGCTTTAACGTGAAATTACTTTTACACTCCCTGTAACAAGTATTTTTAGGAAAAATGATTATTGCCAATTTTGTGTTATTAATTTTTTTCTCATATTGCATATTTAAACATATTATTTCTTTTTAACCACTTTTAAGATTTCAACCTGAAGAAGTTTATGCTTATTTGTTCCAAGACATTTTTCCTGGAGTAATATTAGTAAATGTACGTAAATTTACGTAAATATGTGTATATATGGGTAAAAATTTACAAATCTGTAAACTACTCCCTTTGCTTTTCCTATCTTTAAACCCCGGTATTTGATATTGATTAGTGAACCCTGAATAGTTTGAAGCGAGCCATCACATTATTCGGATACAGCGGAGTTAAACAAATAGTAACAGAAGCCGCCATTAAAATGGTAGAAATGGGATTAGAAGATGAAAGTGAAGTGATTCTTAAGGAAATTCAATAATGTGATCAGGAAATACCAACAGACTTTATTAAATACAAAGGAAATCCAGTTAAAACAAAGAAATCAAGGATATCTAGAAAATACAAAACAAATCTTACTGAATCAAGTAAAGGGGGGGGGCCACAAAACGTATTACTCTCCGGAAAATTTAAACAGTGGTTAAACATAACTTAGAATTGTCGTAGGAGGCTGATTTTTTGCATGCAAACTCAGAATTATGTATATTACGTGCATTTTTTGGTTTTGAAGGAATCTGAGCAAAAGTGCGTGCGCGCGCGC
>NW_019398525.1:0-9782 GCF_000591075.1 Eurytemora carolleeae
CTAGAGTTAAATGTTTTGTAATGCTGTTTAAATCTCATTTATAAACAGATTTTTCTCATCCCTGGGCAGCTCTGTAATTGTTTCAAAATTTCAAAGATCAAATCTGGTACACTGAAACATATTAGTCTTTGAAGTAATACATAATTTTGATAATGTTACTATAGGATGGACTTAGGAAATCGGCAAGGTTTTAAATCTTTAATTAAGACTATGTTAAAAAAGGTAAGACCTTATGAATACAGAGCTGAAAACTTTAGAATGAGATATCCTTAATCACAATCGCTTAAGCTGATTATTCTTTTATTATACTTTTGATTTTTTTTATCCTCTTTTTGGATATTACTACTGTAAAAAGATACGTTTGATAACAATTACAGATACAATGCTATATTGATTGGACTAAAATCCAATTGAATTAAAGTCAGCTGTTCACAAGCCGGCTTTTAGAGCATTTTAACAAATATAAATTTAACCATATTAATATAAAATTATCTAAAAACATATTTTAGGACTATTGTCATTTTTAACGTTAGTCTTAATAAACGTTAATCCATAAGTTATGTTCGTTCAATCGATGTTTAGTTCAATTGATATGAAACCATCAACAGCAGAAATAAAAATTGGTTTTTAAAAGTTAAAGAGTACATCTTATCATTACACTCTGATTGGTTAAATTTTTAACTTCTTTCTTTGATATCGAATGCATTTTAAAATATTCTTGGGTTTAGTAAAACCAGGAGTTTAAGCATCAATCTTGCTATCCACCATTCTAATGTTTTCAGCTCAGGATTAATTAAATATACAAAATATATTGTAAAAAAATATTAATTCACTAACAAAATCTGTGAGCTACTTAATGTTTAAAAATCTAAGTGATAATCAAAGTTTGAGATACCAGTAATATCATAAAATTGTTTTCCCACATCTAGATTTAAACAATGTTTAGATATCAATCATGGCCTTAAATGTTGTAAGGTGTAACAAATTACTAAGAACCTTTCATTAGACATTATTACTATCTTACAATAGGTTTTTTCTTACACTTAATAAATAACATATTTTAGTGAGGTTGAGTTAGGCATAAATATGAAAGGATGCTATGGGTATGGGACGGTTGCACACTGCACAAGTCCAACCTCAACTTTTTTCTTTTAATAGTGCTAAATTAACATTCCTGATTATTGACAATTTTTTCTCCAAACATCACTTTTAAAATCATTTAGTTTAATTTTTTAAATTAAAATTATACTTATAACCATAAAAAATTTGGAAAAGGCTAATCCAAATTTGTTATGTGATATTGCTATTTTAAAATAAATATTAAAATTATTAGTTTTGTTTTATATAAATAACAAAATAATTCTTATCTTAAAATTTAACAGGATTTTGACTTTCATAACAAATATTACAGATGTCTAACAGCTGGAAAAAAGGATATGACCAACATCTACTTACTCAGGAACCAATAGAAATTTCCTTTAATTTATTATATACAAATAGATTTATGAATTGAAAAGGTAAAAAAAAAGATTTGTACATGTAAATATAACTCTTTATGTGATTTCCAAGGAAACTACAATTATCTGTTGTTAGATTTAGTTCAAACTGAATTTAATAACTGGATTAAATTATAACAAACTGATGACATGTTAACCATATAAAGGCTGGAAGGTCTGAATCTAGAAAGACCTTAGGGTATAGGTTTAAAGTTGAACTGCATTTAGGGTTTCCAGTCAAAATTTTCACCCAAATTGTGAAAAAATTGCTATTGCTATTTTGTTATTTTGAGCTATTTTATTATTTCGTTAAATTTTGAGAAACAACTCCAGGAAATGATGAATGAATTCAAAATTACAGGTGGGCCCAGCAAACTATACTCCAGCCCACTCGTCATAATGGGCCCAAATTCTTAGGATTTAGGTCACTGATGGACCATACTGAGTATTCTACCGTTTCCTATAAAATAAATCTCAAGTAAAGTAACCTTGGTAGAAATTCACTAATTAATAATCATGATCATTTATCAGTGGAGTCTGAACTAGGAGACAAGCAGGGTTAGATGGAAGTTGTTTCTTACTGAAACGAATTCACACCATATTATCTAAATATTTAAATCTTTCATATTTATGTACAACATGACATGCAACAAATATTATTTTAATTCAATTATTCATATTCATGGGCATTGCAAAATTACATGTATTCATATCATGAAAAAATTCTTACTTAAATTTTGTATTCATGCAAAATATTTTGTAAAAAAAAATTAAAAATTTTGAATGAATGCACAATTTTGTATTGATAAGAAAATGATGTGGAATTTTGAGCAAATAAAGTCTTTTTGTGTAAAACCACGCAACTGTTGCAAAAGAGAATTGACTGCCGTGGAAACTCTAACTGCTAAAACCTTTTGATATTTTTTTAGAAACTACTCAATGATAAGTGCACATTTACAATTTTGTAATTGATTGGTTATCTAGTACATTTGGCCTGCTGTTAAAAAGACTGCTTGTGTTCATGATTCATATCTTTGTAACTCCTATCCTGCTCCAAATAATAGACCTTGGCCAACAAAGCGAAAAAATGGTACAGTTTTACTATTTTTAAGTATTTCAAACACTATTATTTCATAATTTTCTTTTATTACAGGGATTCAAGCCTTGTATAGATTATAATGTGTCCCAAGCTTTAGCGAAGGACAAAATTTATAAAATCTAAAAAGGCAAGAACCTTTTATATAAAGAGAAAATTTAAGTCAAAAAACTTTATTCTGCAAACTATAAATATAGTTTTACATTTATTTATTTAAAACTATTTTGACTTGATACATTGTTGTTATTTATGAATATGCTTGTTAACCTCAGCCTAAACAGGATTCTTTAAACAAGTTAAATATGATTTTTTTTCATTTCAATTAAATTGCCAATCTAATTAAAATCCAGTGACTAACATTGAAAACCCTCAATACTCAATCAATCTAATAGTATTTGAAGAAACAATGCGGCCGCTTTGAGAAGCATGGAAGAGAAGAGTTTGCCTCTGTATGCTTAAGAGCTGGAATCAGTTTAAAAAGCATTTCATTTCTCACTGATTTAAAACATATGCACTGATTAAAACCCAGTATCCAGCATATAAGAGAGTGGAGAAAATTGGAGCATCTTCATCTCTCTGGACTTTGTACTCCATAAAATATAGCTTTTACAGAGAAGTATGGGAAAAGGTTATCTTAGTTTTTCAACTTACTTAAAATCCTTCAAATGGTAAAGAAGTTAAGATTTTGAGATGTCTTAATAGGGCTGAATTTAAGGATCGAAGATCATACATTTTTTAATATAGAGGAACACCTTGAAAAAAAGATTGGACAAAGATACTTAAAACCTTTCACTTATTTCCCAGATCTTTTACTACTGCAGCTGCTGATGTAGGTGGATATCTAGATGATCCATTTCTTTGGGTAGTGTAATCCCACCAAGGATGTATATTGTATAGATTGTATACTGTATCCTAGTTCATTCAACCCAAGCCAAGTCTTATCATCAGTGGAAGAATGGGTAAATGAATAAACAATTTAACCTGTTACTTGGCATCTGTTACCAACAGGGGAAGGAAATTTCCATGGAGCCGAGATTCGAACCCTATTGACCTTTATCTAGAGAGCACGGATAACGGTGCTTTCGTCGGCAGAGAAAACAAACTGAACGTCCATTTTGTGACCCGGAAGAGAGTCAGTCTTGATGAACCAGTGAAAGAGAAGGGTCGCCAGGATCGCCAGGAGGCGGATTATCTTCATCCATGATTCAAGGATTGACTTCGGTTGATCCTACAGTTTGTATTTAATATAATAATGTAAAATAAAGGTCTGTCAAAGTTTGTGTGTTAATCAATTCAACCTGGCTTGTTATATTGAGTTTCTCTTATCAAAGCTTCCTATTGAGTTCTTTATACGTGAGTTTCTCACCAAGTTTACAGTAGAATTCAACAAAGATGGCCCAGCAGAATACTAATCTAAAAAGAAGGAAACCTGATGTGAAAGGAGCTTGCATGATAGAGAATAGAATAGTTTTAAAAACGAAAATTATGACAATCATTCGAAAATTCTTGTTAAATAAAAAACATTTTAACCCTATCCCGGAACCAAATCTTGTTAAACTTCAACATGCACCAACTTAATAATGTGCGTAAGTTAGTCCTTGAAGTAATATTTACAACTACTCAATGACCAGTAAAGTAACGAAAAAATTTTTTTATTTTATATTTTAGAACCTGGTAACTTTGCTGCTTCTAATGGTGTTGCACAGATTTCATATACTTGCCCAAAGAACTGTCGTCCAAAAGATCATCTGGATTGGACAAAATGCTGATGAAGAAAATTTGGAATGCAAATTTAACATTGATTGATTAAAGATCAATTGGAAACAGTTTGATTAGTTTTCCATGCACACACAGAATTTCTGAGAATTATCTGGAAAATTCTATACTGTCCCTTCTATAAAGTAAAAATTGATATTGCTTAAATATAAATCAGCTCACAAACAAAATGTTCAACAATTACAAATGCTTCTGTTGATAAATAAAGGCTGTCATCCTGGATCAGTTAAAGGTTAAAAGTTCAAAGATGTTAATACAGAGAAAATCCTGTAATTGATAATTAACTATTAAGTTTGTCCATAATTTACCAATTTACAAATGATTTTTTGTGTACAAGTTTGGATTGTTCTTGAAGTAATAATTTGATTTTGATCGATTTTCATTGCCAAACAAATAGCAACAATTTTAAATCATTAATTTTTGTTTAGTTCGTTTTGAAAAAACAATATTTTGTTATATATTAAAAACCTTTTGTTCATTGTTCAATGATTTTTCTGAACAATACAAAAAAAATTTTGTTCATTGTGAAATATTTTGTTATTTAACAAAAACGATGACCATCTTTAGCATGGTGGGTTTTAATAAAGTTACAAGAACATAAATACGACCTTAACCCTTCACAACAAAACACTGTAAGGCTTCATACAAAACTGCACTTACAACTATGTTACTTTTATATATTTATAAGAAAGGAGTTTTGAAAACAAATTGTGCCATGTTACTAATGTTACCAGTTAGTATATTGCTGATAGTGTAAACTTTTGATATTTCAAACTTTGAAACAGAATTAATCAGAATTTAAAGCTTAAAATTATACATATACAATTCTCTGCAACATTAGATTGCATAGAAATATTAAAGATAGAGGCTCTTGATCACTTCCTCTCACAAATTCAGATATCAGCTATTTCAATAATTGGACCAAGATATTAAAATTTATGTTAAAGAAGATTTAATTTCATGATACTTTTTTTTAATACAGAAAAGAGTTGATCTTATTTTAATTAAACATAACAAATAAACAATTTGGTTTAATGTTTCATTTGAAATTCATAAACCTTGTCATTACTTAATTGCTAGAAGTTACACATATGTGTCTTCTTCTGCTCAGCTAGATCCTTGATTTTGTTCTAAGGTAGGGTTTATCCTTTTTTTCAAACATACTCTCAGATCAAATCACAATGTAAACCCAAATCTCTTCAACTCCATTCTGTACCTCTTTCAAGATCTTTGCTTACGTTCAGAGATATTGTTCATTTTTATCTATGAACTTGTCTTTTCTAAAATGGATTCCAATCCCGGATAAATCAACTCATGATCTGAAATCCATCCATCTCAGACAGTACATGTCACATCCTGGATACCACCTTATGTTATGTGATCTGAGCTGAAAACTTTAGAATGGTGGATATCGGGATTAATACTTAATCCACTCTTTTTCTTAATCTCCAGATTAAATATTGCGTGTTCACCTCTCATTTTTAATCTCCAGATTAATTATCTGATCAGGATTAAGGATATCCCATTCAAAAGTTTTCAGCTATGGTTCAATATGATTATGAACTTGCCTTTTTTAATAAAAGGTTTTTCAATCCCAGATTACATCAACTCCTGATAAGTATTTTATTTGCTTTAATTGGCATTGTTATGGTGTACCTTCATGTACCCGACAAAAGTCTGGTATTAGGGATGGTACCTAAATGTATAACTAGCAAAGCTAAAGAAACTATTATTATTGTATATTTTATTCCAATTATACACTTTGACCCCTAGAAGTATGAGTTCGCGGACTGTACAATTCTTGGTGATTTTGCGTACATAAGCTATCTATGTTTATTTATTTATCTATGGATATTCTTCCTGGTTTAAACTCTCTTCCTGGTATAAACTCCGTTCCTGCTTTATCTATTCATTTTTGAATTTTGTTTATACAAACCTTTTAAAGAGGGTTCTCTCTAGAACTTTTGAACATTTTTGATTATTTGTAGGCCTACAATTTTGCCATTAGAGTTTATTTACTGTGTAGAATTTAAGCTACTACTCAAACATGGCATGCAACAGTTTTTATGTTTACATAAAAATTTGTAAAAGAGTTGATTGTGCTTTATTGTTATAATTATAATTGTTATAATTGTTATTATTATAAATCTATCAGTTGGCATATCATTAAGAACTTCAAGTACATTTATCAACCTTTAAAACCTTTATTCTAAAGCACATTCTTCTGTGGGTCATTTAGAAAAGTTGCCTTGATCTTCAATGATTTCAAATGGTTTATTGTGTGTTCACTTACATGAATCTAAAATAGTAAAGTTTTCTCATGTCAAATTGATTTGCTATGAAATTTTACCTTGTCTGCTTTAATGAATATATCATCAATACCAATTGTACCAATATGTTTGTATCCTTGGTTCACCATAAAGCTAAGAAGATCTGATCTAAAAATTAAATCTGTTAAAATTTCGAATTATACATGTTTCTATTGTATCATGTAGGGTTTCCAGCTGAAGCAAATTTTTGGCCAAAAATGAGCAATTCAGTGCAATTTTTCTTGCAACTTTCACAAATTTTTTCACTATATTACACATTTTTTACATTTTACAACTATAAAAAAGTAAAAGGAATAAATTTAAGTTTAATGAAAATTTGTTAAGGACATGTTTTAGCAGAGAAAATTGGGGGTAAATGCAAAAAATTTTAATTTCATGTATTCCAAATTACTTTGGTTCTCCTGGTGGTATAAGATTTTATTAAGTGAAAAAAAATTAATAAATGGTTGAGTAAGTATTTAAATTTTTTACTGTAAGAAAAAAATCTGCCTCCTAAATGGCACACTGAGCTATGTGTAACATGCTAAATAAAGTTAAGGGAACAAAGATTTCAATCAATTCCATATGGAGTATTGTCCTGTAAACTCTTTTAAAAATGTCACACCAAGCTTTGTGTATTATCTAATGGGTAGAATTGTTAAAAAATCAGGTAAGAAAGGTTCTGCTATTCGTTTGCAAAAGTTTAATGGTTTATCATACTAAAAGGCTTCAGAAAAGGTTCTGTAAGGCATTTACAGGTCCAATAAATGGAAACCCTAATCCCGATTTTAAAAACAATGTTGCCCAAAATTAAATATTTATTACCACATAATGTTTGTGACATGCTTTAAGCATCTTTTTTTTGCATGGAATTAATGGTGTTGTGTTAGATCCCCAGGGCAACTTCCCCGAGACATCTTCCCCAACAGCAATTTCCCCAACAACCAATTTCCCCAACACTAATTTCCCCAACAGCAACTTCCCCAACACTAACTTCCCCAGTCACTAATTGCCCCAACATCAACTTCCCCAACAACAATTTCCCCATGCAGTAAAATTTACTGGAACATAACCAGTTGTTGTTGTTGGTGTTGAGGTAATACATGTAGTGGTTAGCATTAATATCCTTGACATTGATGTTTTATCAAATCTCACGAGACGATCCATGTTCCATGTAATTTCCGAGAAAAAGATAGTTAAGCAGATTTGAAAAATTTTGGTTTTTCTACTTTCTTAAACATGTTAAACTGGGATAAGTTATGACAAATGTATGATTTGTATACTATAAAAAAACGTATTTATGACAAATGGAATTTATAACTTGTGTTATCTATGACTTTTGTAATTTATGAAAAATGTAATTTTTATAAATCTTATTATGACAAATGCATTTATGAAAAACATATTTATAACAATTGTTAAAGATGGGTTGTTGCTGACTATCATTAATGAAATGACGAACTTTACAAAAACGGTTGTTTTTGGAAAAACAATCGGTTTTCTTAAAAATACATGTAGGGTAACTTTAAATATTGTGAACATAATTGATGAATTATGAAATAAAATATTTCTTTTTTTATCCCTCTGTTTCTAGTTGATCATTTTTCTCTTTCATTTCTATATTTCTATGTTATTTAAGCTTAATATTGTTAAACATAATAGTTTTCAACATATTCTGATAATCAATTATTATTACAAATATGTATAATAAACCTTAGGTTGTAATACAACAACAAACAGAAATTTTTTTTATTGCTGTGAGTAAAAAAACACATTTTTTGAAAAATGTACAAATCAATATTAAATGTAAATTTGAATATGCATTATATTTAATTTTGAAACATTTAAAAGATGTAGGTTGTGGACTAAAAAAAGCTTGCTTTTTTAAATTGTCTAATTCCAGATAGAATAAAAGATAGAAGGATGAAGAAAATCAAAAATTTCAGTTTCAAACAGGACATATAACTTGAACTGACACTCCTTCTACAAAATCTCTCTCCAGAAAACCATCATCATTCCATTTGGTCCCATTCCAAACCTCGATTGAACGAGCTGCATTTGGAACTCTGATTGGATCAGCTGCACCTCCAAACACTATCAAATTAGTTCTATAAATATGTACAGCTGGGTTAAAGTGCGCTCTATTCAAGCTCCCTCCTGTTTTCCAAGAGTTTGTTCCAAAGTTTAAAATCTCAACACCAGAGAGATACCTAAACATTAGATTGAATGATATTAATATATGATGCTCTATATGATATATACTACACTGTTTTAAATGTGTTCAGAGGTGTATTCAGGGGGGAGCTAAAAATTGTAAGGTGAACCATAGGTAGATATATCATGAATATGATATGTTAAAATGCTGTCAGATTCATCTTATTTTTGGTTTGGGTCATAGTGGCTGCACTACGTTGTAAAATATTTTAAATTGTCCAATGCAACAATACTTAGATTTAGTTTAATTTTATTCTGATTGTAGTAGTATAATTATGGCATGCACTAATACAATTTTCTTTCACTACAAAGGGTTTGAAAATATTGCTAAGCTTTATTACAGTCTATACTCTTCATACTATAATCTTTAACTTATCCATTCAATTTTTAAGTTAAGTATTTTACCACAGTAAATTAGTTGTCTGTTAATCATATTCAGACTATCATTTTCTTGCGATATCTCAAAAAAGTAAATTAGCTAGGAAGGTCAAATTTACCTTTACTTAGAGCTGGGCAGGTTCCAACTTTGTTAACAGTTAGTTCCAACTGTTAAAAAATCAAAATTTCAGGTAGCCGTTAATTAAAGGTAAGCTCTCAGCAGGGATTACAATTCTTCAATTGTCGACTATTGTCAATCTAAAGCTATACCTAGAGAAGTTGCTTTAAAGAAAGTGGAGAAAAAGGAGAAACCAGATCGAGTTACAATCTCTATCTCATTTAATCCCCAACTGCCTTGTATCTCCTCCATCATAGAGAAAAATTGGAGAACCATGGTCCAGGATCCTTGGATGAAGGAGGTTTAACGAAATCAACCTATGGTTACCTATAGGAGACCTTCTAATCTCAGAATTCCAGATCCTCCTGGATTGAGGCCAAAGAGGCTAATACCTG
>NW_019398526.1:0-8312 GCF_000591075.1 Eurytemora carolleeae
AAAATAAACCTTTTTATCAGATATTTCCTTTTAAAGATTATTTCTGTTATTCTCTTTTTTTTCTTCATCTTTTATCTCTATCTATGTATTTATTAGTCTATCCATCTATCTAATTTATCAATCATTTTACAATTTTTAAGGCCAAAAATCAAAGATGACTTTTTAAAGCGGTCGAGAAAATATGAATGCCCCACAAAATTTTATTTTTTTGCTGTCAGATAGGAAGGCCAGCTGTCATCAAATCATAGTCAGAGCAGCTTAGATTGGATTTATAAAACAAATTACTTGTACTTTGACTAGATCTGAAATCATACTAAATCCAACCTCAAAATTTTGACTTATGAATGAGCTTTGACTATGATCTGAAATCTAACCTTGTGGCTATGATCTCAAATCATAGTCAGAGTCAAAGCAAGTTACAGCTCGACAAAGAAACCGGGCTTAGGACTCACAGAATCAAGGAGCTGGTACTTCAGGAATGTCACAGCAGGGGTTTGGAAGGAGGTTTATAGACAAGTCTAATACTCAGTGCCTGAAGTGTGAGGCCTGGGGTCACTGGCACAAAGACGGCTTGTGCAAGCCAGAAGACGTGGCATGGGTAGACTACAAGAGGGCAACTCAACAAGGAGCTGCAAATACCCTCACCTATCAAGGAAATTAGTGTAAAAACTACAGAAGAGATTCTTCTTATCTCAGAACCAGATATTGCGTTCTGTTAATTTCTCAAAAGCTCTTGTTTTCAATTTTTTTTTTATTTTTTTTTTTTTTGCTGATTTGTTTGTTTGTCTTAGAGTCGGTCATCATACTCGTCATTTTCGTTTTTCCCTTTTTACAACTTCAAACAAAAGATTAAAAAATGAAAATTTTTAGATGCATAGGCTCGAAGGTAGTGAACCTAAACTCTCTTGTATCGTATTGAATTGTAAATAAACAACAGGTTTTTCCAGCTTCCGCTCCTCAATCATGCAGGGCCCGACTCAACAGTTCATGCCGGCGCCACAGTTTCAACAATTCTATGACTCACAGAATCAAAGAGCTGGTACTTCAGGACCAGATATTTCTGTCTGTTAATTTCTCAAAAGTTCTCGTTTTCAATATATTTTTGCTTTTATATTTTGTTATTTTTCTGTTAGAAAATTGTTTGTTCGTGTTAGAATCGTTGTTCATACTCGTCAAGTTCGGTTTTCCTGTTTACGACTTAAAACAAAAGATTAAAAAATGGAAATTTTAGATTCACAGGTTTGAAGGTAAACTCTGATTGTTTTGTTTTGAATTGTAAATAAATAAAAGAAAAGAGATATTTGTTCAGTTTCAAATTTATTTTATTTTTCAGATAAATAGTAGATAAATATGTTAAAGAGTAAAAATTTGTCCAAGGGCATAGGCCTCATTTGTCTGCGAACAATGAGATTAGATTAAATAAGGCTTTTTTTTCTTTTCATCTGGAGCAAACCAGTGAGAGGTCTTAGACAGTCTTTGATTTTCACAAACAAGGAAAAAATATTGTGGATTTTTTTATTTTTTTTTATCTAGTTTATTTATTATAAAAAAGGGGGAAAAAAACATCATAGATGAGGATACAAACCTTTTTTCTTATTTTCCTTCTGAGAAACTTTTCAAAAAACCGGGAAGAATGGTTGCTTTCATAGTTCAGAATAAACATGTCAACAGGGAATAAAAAGTGAATAAAGATAAACATAAAGGAAACTTTTTTTTGAAATATAAAAAAAAATGGGTTAGTTAGGACGTAAAAACAAAGGGTAGACACTTTTTTGATTCTTGCAAACAAGGAGAAAAACATGCCATTTTAAACTAAAAGCGAGGAAAAATTTTGTCCCTTTACTACTAAAATCGGGGGATAAATAATTTGTTTTGTTTCTTAATTACTTAATATGAGCTTGAGGGAAAAAATCTTTAAAAAAAAAAAGAAGTTTTCACACTAAGGATACAAAACAGGAGTGAAAGGGAACAGCAGGGGACAGGGCTTGGATATTCAGGATTTCTGGGACAACCCACGGGAGAGGTTCAAACAATTCGTATCGATCTTCAGAAGCAAAGGCTTCAAACTCAAAAAAAGAAGAACAGGAAGGGAACATAAGTGCTGTAGACAGTATAAGGTTTATGAAGGAACAAATAGGAGCAGATAATTGGACCATAGAAACTCTTCGACATGGGTTAAAGGTGGTGCTAAAAGAAGAACCAAAACCTTTCGGGAAAGAAAACAATAATTCAGCCAGGAAATACATGAAAATCTTAAAAGAAAAAGTTGTCGAGTGGGAAACAAAAGGTTATGTGAAAAAATTATCGTTCAAACCAAAATATGTTAATGGGATGTCGGTGATCAGACAGGAAAACAGCACAACGAAAGAGATAAAATTCAGACCTGTAATAGACATGAAAACAATAAACAATTTAGTGTTATGTGAAAAAACCAAGTTGGACAACCTGACAGTAGTAGAACCGATGCTCAAGGAAGGAGATTTCATGGCTTCATTTGACTTAGAAAACATGTATTTTCATGTGAAATTGCATCCAGACTCGATCAAATATTTTGGTTTCAGTCTTCCGGGAGAGCAAGGAGAATCAATCTATTATCAATTCACAATTATGTGTTATGGATTCAATCAAGCAGTGCAAGTGGCCACGAGACTCACAAAACCATTGAAAGCTTGGCTTCATGAACAAGGAATTAGAGCAACTCAGTACTTAGATGACAACCTCACGTTGGGGAAAAATAAGCTAGACTGTGATTTCAAGTTCAAACTAGCCTTATCGATATTTCAATTAGCAGGTTGGAAGATTCAATGGAAGAAGACTTCCAAGGAACCAGAACAGAGATTGTTGTTTCTAGGTTTTATAATAGACACAGTTCAGATGAAATTCTTTGCAGCGAAAGAAAAATTAGCAAATATAGAAAATCTCATGGTCGATTTTTTGATGAAAATAGTGTTCAAATGTAGATTCAATTCCAAGGATGTTGCAGGGCTTTTGGGGAAGATTCAGAGTCTCAGGAGGAGTCACGGATCCCTGGTAGGAATAATGTCAAGATCCACACAACATCAACTAGGAAAATTTGTCACAAAAAATGATTGGACGACAGGTTTGGTCAACAACCAATATTTCGAGGAATTAAATGCTTTGAAGAACGAATTAAAAACGTCAAATGGTCAATTCATTCAGAATTCGTTCACAGCAGGAAAAATTTTTGAACTGGAAGAAGTCTCGAGGATGGTAAAAATCATTGAAACCACCGAAACCAAAGTCGAAAATTTGATGGTGTCGGATGCCTCAGAAACTTCTGCATTTGTGTATCATGATGGTCAGGTCGAACTAATAACCGATCATGAATTCGACAATTCCGAGAAATCGACAAGTTCTGGTCATAGGGAGCTATTAGCAGTAATCAAAACCTTGGAGTCAGAACAAAATTTGTCTTTCTTTATCAACTTAAACAACAGGAGGCTTACTGGCAAACCGACAGCAAAAATAGTTTCATCTTCATGTCAAGAGGCTCCAGAGTTCCCTCCATCCAAAAAGTTGTCATCAAACTCAAAAAATTAGAAAAACGTCTAAATCTGCAGATTGTTCCAGTTTGGACTTCAAGAAATCACAACAGAATAGTCCTAGCGGATCTGGGTTCTAAATTTAGTCAAAGCACGGACGAATGGGGTGTTTCAAGGGACCTTCTTCAACAACTATTTTCAAGTTGGGAAATCCAACCCACCGTCGATTGTTTCGCGTCTTCAACCAACAAAATCTGCGGAAAATTTTTCTCAAAAATACCACAGATAGGTTCATCAGGGGTAAATTTTTTCGTTCAAGACCTCAAGGTTCATGAAACATATTTCTGCTGCCCTCCAACTAAGCTTGTGGGCCATACATGGCATCATTTGCTAAACCACAAAGAACTCACAGCTATCTTAATTTGCCCAGTGTGGAAATCTGCAAATTACTGGCCTCTCTTATTTCAAGGCCCAAATCCGAACTAAAATGTAAAAGAATTTCGATTTTTTTCAGGGATATTTCTAGTGTTTAACCAAGTAAAATCACTTTTTTCCAAAGCTAGATTTATGGATATGGTGGCAATTCTGTTAAAAACAGACTAATCTCTGAAAAATATAAAAGGCAGTTTTGGTCTTTGTTTTTTTGGTTTTCTTTTAAAAAAAATGTAAAACTTTTCTCCACAGTAAACAAAAACTATTTTTTTTTTTTAAACAAAAATCAGAATTAACATTCTTTATTATGAGAATCTCAAAACAATGCTAGAAACTTAAAATTTGAACAAATATATTGCTTNTTAAATCTAACCTGGTTCCAGTAACTCTGTGGTTAAGGGTTAGATCTGTTAACATCATAATCGAAGCGCTTGTCATAGCAAATAGTGGTCTTTGGATCATGACAGATCCTTAAATACAAGAATTGTAAGAAAAAATTGGTTTTTTTGTAAATTTGTAAAAACCAATTTTCAGTTAAATAAGTCGAAGGTTCTTGAAAAATTGTGATAGCAAACTCAGTAAAAGAAAATGTTACAGTGACATCTTTATTCTTGCTTGTTTTCATCGCAAATTGGGCTCGAAATTCAGAAAAATGAATATTATATAAGGTCTTATTTTCAGACAGTTATTGCAATCACAATATGTTTAAAACAAAATTACAAACAAATCAGTTCAAACATTTTTGATTTTTCACTATTTGTATTCTGAATAAAAGATAGATAGTTTTTCAGTGCTTAGTTGCTTATTTTATAAAATATCAAAATTGGTTAATAAAAAATGTCTTTCAGATCGTGTCTTTTTTCAAAAAAGAAAATGGAAGTGGCAGCTTTCAAAGAAATAGGGGGTCCTCCAGTATCCAGAATCATCAGAGATGATTATCACGGACTGACCCTCTTCATCTCAGTACCAGGAGTCAGGACAAATTTCCCAGGTCTCAAAATTCCTTTTGGACTGCAAATAGGAGCCTTTCCTTTGGTACACAACTTTTTACTTAAGAACCCTGAAGCGGTCGAAGCAGCAAATATCATGCTGTCAATGCTGTTTTCTTTAGGTTCTCAAAAAAGCTATACTCCAGTCATTAAAGAATTTCAAGAATTTTGCCAAAGAAAGAATTATTGTATGACAAATTTTTCTGAAGAAAACGTAGTGGAATTTCTGGGGCATGCTTATGCAAAAAAGGCATCAATTTCCTATTTTGCAAAAATAAAGCCAAGTCTGAGGGCCTACAAGAAGATGGTGAAACTAGGAGACTCAGCCTTAACCTCGAGAGTCGAAGCCATGGTAATTAGTTTCAAAAGAGAGCTATGCAAAAAGAAGGCAAAGGTCAAAAAAGGAACAGGTTACCCTATAGGCATTTTCAGTGAGATAGTAGTTAACGCGATTTTTCCCTACGAATTTGAGCTGTACAAAGTGAACGTAAATGATTTCAGATCAGTTTTCAGGGTGATAGTGATTTATTTTACATTCAGATTCAGTGATTTCAACGTTTTAAGGGACAGGGACTTCGAGGACAATGGTCATTTTATAGAAATAAACTTCACAAACTCGAAAAATGATCAATATTTTGAGGGTACAAACAGTGTAATTTCAGTCAGTGGAGAGAATTTCTGCCCAGTTAAGCTCATCAGATTATTCTTCAAAAGATTTGGGTTGAAATTTGCACATGAAGAGGGCACTGAGATAAGCTCAATAAACTTTAGACTAGCCAAAAGAGGACAGGGCAGGAGTTTTACCTTAAGATCGACCAATCTGAGTTGTTCTACCACAACAAAATACACAAGAAAACTGTTACAGAAACATGAAAAATCGATGAAGATTTCAGAAGTGACAGCACTCTGTGATACAGGTGAACTGTTAGAAAACGTGGCGATAGCAGGAAGGTGGAAAAGTTCCACTACTCCGATGCATTACAGGAACACCAGTAAAAAATTCAGAGTGGAAGTAGCAAAAAGAATCCCATTATCAAACAAAGATTAGATCAGGCCAAAGAAAAAGTTACAAATCAAACACGGTAAATAGTTGGCAAAGTAAACAGTGTTTCCTAAAAATTAAATTTGGTGTTGGAAAATTAGTAGAGGCAAAGATGTTTTTATTTTTTCAGAAATAAATGATGCACAAGAAATAACGTCGCAGGTGTTCCAGGAAACTGTCAACAGGTTTAATCTAACTCTATCAGAGAACTAACAACGGCCAGAGAATCGCAACAGGTCAACTCAGATTTTTCAGAGAATTCAGGCAAAAATCAAACATTTCAGAGAATTGACTACAAATTCTTCCAAGTCCATCAGAGAACGGTCATAAAATTTTCTCTAGGTCTATCAGGAACTGAAGACAGACTTCCTCCAGGTTATCAGAGACCTGTCATCAGGCGTATCCTAGGTCTATCGTGAGTTCTGACAACTGTTTCACTCCATGTCTTTCACAGAATTGACATCAGGCTTACTCCAGGTCCATTCGAGAACCGACAACAGTTTTACTCCAGGTCTATCAGAGAACTGATAACAGACTCACTTCAGGTCCTTCAGAAAACGGTCATCAGGCATACTCTAGGTATTTCAGAGAACAAACAACAGGTCATTCCAGGTCTTTTCAGAGAACAGCAAACAGGCTTACTCCAGGTTTTTCAGAGAACTGAGAAAAGACTCTCCCCAGTCTTGGTGTGCAGCCTGTCCAGCACGCAGTCTCATCGGTTATAGGAGCACCTCTCTCTCTGGATGTATGTAAAGAGTAGTCAGTTGTCCTTAGTATATCGTTCTTGGTAAGCTCGGACATGCTGGAGTCCCGGGTCGCATAAGACATGCTTGTACACCGAATTCTTCATTTTTCGCGAAGTACCTCACAATCTCAAAAACGAAGCGAAAAAAGTAAATTTTGAGCATCATGCGATACTGATCTGTGGTTAACTGTACCACAAATGGTTCTCATGTTGATATGAGAATCCACACTGTTCGTGAAGAATGGAAATCTTTGAGCTGTTGGAAAAATATTCCAACTTTTATCTGCTCTCATCATTTTACTCAAAACTCTTACAGCAAATCAAAGAAGAAATTTTAAAAATCCGCTAAACCCACAGTGTTTTTGCCAACACAGATCCTGGCAGAACATAACTATGTATTCCCCTGATAATAAAGTGAGAAGGTAATAAAATGTTGACATATACCAGATTTCAAAGAAAAATTAATATTTGTATTCTCAATAAGCATAATTTGATAAAAATGGTCTGCAATCTGATTACAATTAGTCCAGGGCATGAGGGGGGGGGGAACATTTTTATTAAATAAAGAATTATACTAAACATAATGTTTCACGTCTATCATGACGATCCTCAGTAGTTACAATTCTTTGAACAACAATATATATATTTAATTTTGTATTGAAATAGCAGGTTTAAACAGATCATATTCAGCAAATAATCAACCAATCTGAAAATGATGATATCCCAGAGAAACCTTATTGTAACTTAGGTTTTCTTCAAAAGGTCAATTGTTATTTTATATTTCTAATCACAAGAACTCCCCACACCAATGAGAGTGCAGTAGACTGGTCATGTGATACAGACAGACACGTGACCACTATACTGCACTCTTATTGATAGGAGTTCTTGTGAAAAAGACGACCTTTCAATGGCTACTTTAAAATAAAATCACCATGTTTTTTGGCACACCCTGAACGTAAAGTCCTAGCCCTGTTATAGTTTTTATAAAAGAAAAACTTGTTTTTGAGTTGTAAAGCATGAAAGCCAAAGAGAATATTCCTCCTTTACCTAGGTCCGATATAGAATAAATAATGAAATAGCAAAAATACAAGAGCTAGTTAAAGGGACTGACAACTTAGTTTTAAATCGATACTATATTTTTACTAATAAACAAAATTTCTTCTGAAATTTTTAGATAGAATTTACTCAATCAACATATTCAACAACTCTTTTAAGCTACAATTTTCTGGGATTTGCTTGCACAAACATTTCACTGATTTTTTTCCAGTAGAGAGCTCAGACAGCCTTATAGGGTGTAAACAAGGGGTGTAATCTGTCGTCTTTGTAATAAGGACAGAGATCAGGGACAGAAGGGAATCGGTGTTAGGTATAGATCATGTAGTGACATACAGTACATCGGATAAATGAGAGTTGCGGCATCTGTGTACACAGATCTGGGGTATGTAAACAGTAGACAGTTTTTCTATACCATAGCATGAAAGATTTGTTGTATAAAACTGCAAATTAAGAAGTTATACGATCATCAGTAAACTTGAAAAATTATCCGATGGGCATAACAATACTTATCCGAAACATAAGAGCTTATACCAAGGTAAAATATG
>NW_019398526.1:8415-9812 GCF_000591075.1 Eurytemora carolleeae
CGAGGAAAAATTTTGTCCCTTTACTAGGAGGAGAACAAAAAGAAAGACAAGGAAAAGCTCAAGGAGAACACAGACAACCAGGCCCAGAAATGGAAATACCCAACCTACGGAAAGTCTCAATACCAGTACAAGTACTCTCCTTACGGAGGACAGAGGTAATAAAGTAGGAGGGAATGAAATGTTTGACTATTTTTATTTCTTTTTCCAAAAATCTGTTCTACTTCAGACTGGTTCATAAACCTGAGTAAGCCCATTCTTGATTCCTAAAGACCAATAGAAAACATATTCTTGAATCCTATAAACCTGTAGTAAAGATATTCTTGAATCCCATAAACCTGTAGTAAGCATGTTCTTGAATCCTATAAACCTGTGGTAAACATATTCTTGAATCCTATAAACCTGTGGTGGACATACTCTTGAATCCTATAAACCTGTAGAAAACATGTTCATGAATCCTATAAACCTGTGGTAAACATATTCTTGCATCCTATAACCTGTTGTGGACATACTCTTGAATCCTGTAAACCTGTGGTAAACATACTCTTGAATCCTATGAACCTGGTGTAAACTTATTCTTGAATCCTTCAAACAAAAAACTCTGCAGTTCAAAATTAATCCCAAGCAGAACAGAACAGTAATGTGGACATAGTTTCTTTAAAATAGGATCACTAAAATTGGGTGTAAAAAATCGTTATTGTGTACAATAGACACAATAATGTTTGTAGTGTATTTTTCTGTTTTTCCAAATATTTGTCCTACTTCAAACTGGTTCAAGAAAACAAATTGTCTTTAACACAAAAAACTTAGCAGTAAAAAAATTAATACAGGGTTATATCTAAACAAAACCTGTGTCCGTGGAATCAATCCAGTAGAAATCTTAAAAATGAAAAATACCCAGGAAAAGATTTTTTACAGTAAACACGGATTTTCTTTTTCTTTAAAATAGGATTGCTAAAGTTGGGCGTTTAAAAATTGTAATTGTTTACAATAGGAATACATACGTTAAAGTCAGAGGTGGATGGATTGTAAATAATGTCAGTTTGTTTTTTCAGGAGACCATTTCAACAGTTTACAAACATGCAACAAACCCCAGGTAACCAGCAGCCTCAAATCCTCCTGCCATCTCAGACTCAACAGATCTTTCCAGCTTCCGCTCCTCAGCTCATGCAGGGCCCGACTCAACAGTTCATGCCGGTGCCACAGTTTCAACAATTCTATAGCCTGGTTTCTGTGTCCGGTTCTAGCTATGATTTAGCTGCGACTTCCTAGCTTAGCTATGATTTTGTATTCGTTAGTCCAAAATCAGAGCAAGATCGAAGCTTAGGTTAGATCTGAAGTCGGAGCTAAATATCAGCTGAACATCAGCTGATGGAAATCACACCTGAGGTTGGATTTAG
>NW_019398527.1:0-8177 GCF_000591075.1 Eurytemora carolleeae
GTCTTTTAAAACTTTTGAAATTTATTAGAATTCATCTAGAGAATACACATCCTTCTAAACATATGATATACAGGGTGTCCCACAAAACATATGATATACAGGGTGTCCCACAAAACTTGAAGATTGAACATCTTTATTGATCAATAGAAGTAAAATTCATCTGTTAAACTACTTTTATATTTAGTTAGGATTCTGCAAACAATTATCACAAAATTCCTCTACTCATTACATTTCCAGAATGTGATCCACCTTTTTACACTTTTTATTTTACCGGAAATGTTAAGAATTTTATTCAGATTTAAATTTACTAATTTAAACCAAAATTTTATAAACCTGAACGAAAATATCTCAAGTAATTTTAAAAGTGCAAAAAAATGCAGACAAATGCCAGGACCATGTGTGTTTGTTATTGTTATTTGAGAATTTTACTTCTAATATTAGATTGACGAATGAATGCCGCAACTAAATACAAAGATCAAAGACAATATTTAAACCCTGCAATTATGCTAAAATTCTTGATTTGGTTGTGCATGCAAGCTTTTCCCTTTTATCGTATTTGTAGCCATTTACAATTACGATTAAAGTTTTGAAAATTCATAAATCTTGAAACAGAACTATTTCAAATTTTCTAGGTTTAAAAGTATTCAATGTTGATCATTCTTATATGCTTCTCTGCAGTAGAAATGCGCAAGTTTCACTTTTGTAGTGAACCTACAATTGAAAATAATCAATTTTCAAAATTATAAACATTGATATAAAAAAAACGAGTATTGGCATGTTTGATGGAGGGTCACTTAAAATAATGCTTACATTTCCTTTAAAGGGAGTGTTCAATTTCATAATATTTTGGTTTGGTTTTTTAAAAAATAATATTTCGAACATTCCTGGAAAATATGAAAATGTCGTCTTCATGATCAAAAATCCTCGAAACAAGAATAAATGTTTTTAAAATTAACTATCAGATCATGACAAATAAAAAATATTATGAAATATCATGAAATTACGCTTACAGTTCCTTTAAGGTTGTATAATTGCCTAGGGAAAAGATGTGAACTTATGGTTTTGATGTGAAGCAAGCTAACAGGGTCGGTACACGACCAACCTTTACTCTCAAGGCAGGGCTTGTTGTACACAATCTTCATAATCTGTACAGTACAAGGATTATTATGTGTACATGATCTTCATAATCTGTGCAGTACAAGGATTATTGTCTGTGCATGATCTTCATAATCTGTACAGTACAAGGATTATTGTGGGTACATGATATTCATTATATGTACAGTACAAGGATTATTGTGTGTACATGATCTTCATAATCTGTACAGTACAAGGATTATTGTGGGTACATGATCTTCATAATATGTACAGTACAAGGATTATTGTGTGTACATGATCTTCATAATCTGTACAGTTCAAGGATTATTGTGTGTACACAATCTTCATAGTCTGTACAGTACAAGAATTATAACAAAAATAATAAAGTGAAGAAATATGAATCTTTAGAATAATAGTTTTGAATTTTTTCTCAAAGTTTCATGAAATCTCTTCAAAGTCTGATAACTGTAAAAGTCTTAAAAAACGAACGAAACTAAATGCCCATCACTATATATGTACAACATCATGTATCTGGATCCTTATTTATGTACAACATCATATATCTGGATCCTTATTTATGTACATCATATATCTGGATCCTTATTTATGTACAACATCATGTACATGGATCATTATTTATGTACAACATCATGTACATGGATCATTATTTATGTAGAATATCATATATCTGGATCCTTATTTATGTACATCATCATGTATCTGGATCCTTATTGATATACAACATCATATATCTGGATCCTTATATATGTACAACATCATGTATTTGTATCCTTATTTATGTACAGCATCATGTATCTGGATTCTTATTTATGTACAACATCATGTACATGGATCAATATTTATGTACAACATTATGTACCTTGATCCTCATTTATGTACAACATCATATACATGGATAATTATTTATGCACAACACCGTGTATCTGGATCCTTATGTATGTATCACATAATGTATCTGGATCCACATTGATATACAACATCATATATCGGGATCTTTATTTATATACAATTTCATGTATCTGATTCCTTATTTATGTAAAATATCATGTACCTGGATCCGTATTTATGTAAAACATCATGCATGTGGATCCTTATTTATGTACAACACCGTGTATCTGGATCCTTATTTATGTACAACAATCCAAGATGATCCACAACATACAATCTGTCCGTCTTGTTAGAAACATAGATACCATGCGCTAAACATTTTATTAGAACTTTTTTGAATACAGTTCTATTTTCGTTGATAAATGTCAAAATAAACCTGAAGGATGTAACTTCAAATTTTCTCTGAGTAAATCTGTGCTCTTTTTGCCGGCAACTAGCTATTGAAAATGGCTGCCAGAGCCGATACTAGCGCCTTCTGATCCCCTAGCGGTTGGTTGAATTTGCAAGGCGCCAAATTCAAATATCTCAGAGATAAAGTTCATATTATCAACTCTCTAAAATTAATTCAAGAGATTGTTCTTTGGCTATAATTTAGATTTTTTTTAACAACTTTTGTTTTTATCAAGCAGTTTAAAAATCTATCTCTAGACTACTAACCGTGCATAACTGTATAAGGAGAGTTCTGTACATAGATCTGCTGAGGCTCTGCCTCCTGTCCCTTCTTTATATCCAGGATATATATACCACCTTAACAATTTAAAGGGATAGTTTGAGATATTTAGAGAAGCTTTAGTTAAATGAGATCGTTTTCAATACTTTAATTTAAAGTGCATGTTTACAATACTTAGAGTAAGCCTTTGTTTAAAGGGATAGTTTGCTAAACTTTGAGTAAATCCTAAAAAGGCCTGGATTTGAGTAGATTTGCGATTCTTAAAGTAAGCCTTTGCATAAAGGTATTCTAGCGATACTTTGAGTAAGCTTTCTTTAATAGAAATTGTTTGCGATACTGAGAGTAATCCTCTGTATAATGAGATTTTGCAATACTTGTATTTAAAGGATAGTATCCGATACTTGAGTAATCCTCCGCTTAATGAGATTTTGCAATACTTGTATTTAAAGGATAATATCCGATGCTTCAGTAATCCTCCGCCTAATGAGATTTTGCAATACTTGTATTTAAAGGATAGTATCCGATACTTGAGTAATCCTCCGCCTAATTAGATTTTGCATTACTTGTATTTAAAGGATAGTATCCGATACTTGAGTAATCCTCCGCTTAATGAGATTTTGAAATACTTGTATTTAAAGGATAATATCCGATGCTTGAGTAATCCTCCGCCTAATGAGATTTTGCAATACTTGTATTTAAAGGATAATATCCGATACTTGAGTAATCCTCTGCTTAATGAGATTTTGCAATACTTGTATTTAAAGGATAGTATCCGATACTTGAGTAATCCTCCGCTTAATAAGATAGAGTAACAAGAGATTGCTTTTTTTTCTTAGAGTAACCCTTCGTCTAAAGAAATTGTTTGCCACGATGCTTAGAGTAAAAAACAGGGGAAGGGTGGCAGGGGAAGGGTGGCAGGGGAAGGGTGGCAGGGGAAAGGTGGCAGGGGAAGGGTGGCAGGGGAAGGGAGGTTTACCTGGTTGAGCTGAAGCTGATCCATGTTTAAAGCACTGATCTAGGTTTCCACTAGAACCAATAAAAAGAACTGAAAACTTTCCTAAATAATATTTTATAATTTTCTCTTTTTGCATGAAAATTCATCCTAAGGAAAAATAACAAAAATTGGAAGGAGAAGTCAAGGTCATTTTGATTTCCCTTTAATTTAAGAGTTTCATCAACGATTCACACAATAAATTAATACTATAGCCACCATCATGGCTACTGTAGAAATCCACAATCAACGAATTGTAAATTTCACAAAAAAAATATTTTCTAATATTTACTAGAAAAAATCAACGTTGTGAATCGATTATGTAGCTCTATAATGAACTTTAAATAAGTGAAAATTATATTGCCGCACTTGGTGTTGTTATAAATCGGTTTGGTTTTAAAAACCTTCAAGATTTCAAAAACGTATTCTGTTCAAGTTTTCTATTAATAAATATTTTTATCTTTACAAACGGAAAAGGATCCAAATACGTGATCCTTATGATTGTTTTCGGAGCGTTTTTGGTTAGTTTTTTAATTAAAAAAAAAAAACATTTGATTTTTTTACACTATGAAAAATTTTGACACTGAAACAAAATATTTTCAAAAAACGAACCAAAAACGATACGTAAAAAGATGTTTATAAAACGAACCAAAAAAATCTTTAAAAAATGTTTATAAAAACGAACCAAAAACGATACGTAAAAAGATGTTTATAAAACGAACCAAACAAATTCTTAAAAAAATGTTTATAAAAACGAACCAAAAATGATACGTATTAAGATGTTTATAATACGAACCAAAAAAATTCTTTATAAAATGTTTATAAAAACGAACCAAAAACAATCCATAAAAAAATGTTTATAAAAACGAACCAAAAACGATCCATAAAAAGATGTTTATAAAACGAACCAAAAAAATTCTTTAAAAAAATGTTTATAAAAACGAACCAAAAACAATCCATGAATAAATGCTTATAAAAACGAACCAAAACAATCATTAAAAAATGTTTATAAAAACGAACTAGAAACAATCCGAAAAAAAATGTTTATGAAAACGAACCAAACCCTAGAAACCAGAAGATGTCCTTAGGACGTCATTCATGAGGACGTCAATAATTACCAATGGGACGTCCGGCGACGTCGTATTTTAGGTGTTGAGGACGTGTTGAGGACGTTTAACGCAAGGATTCTTACGTCCTCACAACCTAATTTTCGAAGTCGAAATGACGTCACTTTGGACGTCCAAATGACCAAACTTTTGACGTCCAAATGACCAAACTTTTGACGTCCAAAAGACCAAACTTTTGACGTCCAAATGACCAAAGTTTTGACGTCCAAATCACCAAACTAGATGTTTATTCATCCTATTTATTAACCACTGAGCAGAGCTTAATTTATTTTATTAGTACTGCTACACTTATAAAAACGAACCAAAAACAATCTCTAAAAATATGTTTATAAAAACAAACCAAAAAAATTCTTTAAAAAATGTTTTAAAAAACGAACCAAAAACGATCCATAAAAAATGTTTATAAAAACGAACCAAAAACAACCCTTAAAAAATGTTTATAAAAACTAACCAAAAATAATCCGTAAAAAAAATGTTTATAAAAACAAACTAAAAATGATCCGTAACAAAATATAAAACGAACCAAAAACAATCCGTAAAAAAAATGTTTATAAAAACGAACCAAAAACGATTCTTAAAAAAATGTTTAAAAAAACGATCCAAAAAAGAACCAACATAAGGCACATCACTGACCACACTATTAAAAAAAGTTTGCTTTTCCGAATTTGTTAATTAAGTTCTCCGCTCTAACTTACCTAGAGCCATGTCTTCATTTCCCATCATCTCACCCTAGAATATAATTATGTTAACATGCTCCTTTTAAATTTATATTTCTCAATAGAAGATTAAATAGTAAACAGTCCCTTTATATTTCTCAATAGAAGATTAAATAGTAAACACTCCCTTTAAGTTTCTCAATAGAAGATTAAATAGTAAACAATCCCGTTATATTTCTTAATACAAGATTAAATAGTAAACACTCCCTTTAAGTATCATATTTATCAATAGAAGAATAAATAGTAAACAGTCCCTTTAAGTTTCTCAATAGAAGATTACATAGTAAACAATCCCTTTAAGTTTCTCAATAGAAGATTAAATAGTAAACAATCCCTTTAAGTTTCTCAATAGAAGATTAAATAGTAAACAATCCCTTTAAGTTTCTCAATAGAAGATTAAATAGTAAACAATCCNCTGTACACTGTACAATGTACTATTCTGTACACTGAACACTGTACTGTACTGTACACTGTACACTGTACCTTCAACTTACAGTTACCATCATTATATTGAGAAGGAAATACGTCAAACATTTTCTTAATTCTGGCAAACAAAATTATTATTATTAATATTAATTATTATTATTATTAGTAAATAGTATTATTATTGTTATTATTATTATTGTTACTGTTACTGTTATTGTTGTAACTGTTATTGTTACTGTTATTGTTGTTACTGGGATCATTGGTATCACTTTCATTATTATTATCGTTAAATTATAATTTAAACATTATTTTTGTGGTGTTTTTCCCCATAAAATCTACCTGTACGACCTGTCAGCAATCACTGCTAGTATAACAATTAAAATGAATCTGTTCACGCTCATTTTCATTTATAAGTTGCTAAATCTATGTGTGTAAACTAAAGGACAATAGAATACAAGGAGGGGGCCGGTAGCATTTCCGTACATTTTGCTATCACGTTTTTGGACTGCTGAAGAACTAGTTTCTGCGTAACAACAATAATAAAGATTGTAAACAATAACACAAATGATAAACAGACATCTGTCGAAACTTCATCTAACGCCAAACATCTGGCATCTCTGGCGTTAGATGAAGTTTCACTGTTTACTAAATCCTGTTTTTTTACATTAGATCGACTGCCTTTGCTATTGTTGTTACGCAGTGTACGGAAAACCTATCGCCCCCTCCTTGTATTCTATATTTCTTTGACTCAAGGACCTTGAGTAAACTATAACTAGCAGGGTTGCCAAGACAAAATTTTAGACCACAGCCAAGTTTTTTTTTACAGCCATTTCATAGCAATTTTATTAAAACTTAAAATCCACCTATTTCAGTGGGTTTTTACCCCTACTAGATGATCATGTGGGATAGCTATTTACTGAATTTTATAGAAACAGCGCTGTTTCTAAAGTCATTTTATTATAAACTAATTATTTATTTCAATTTTAACTGGTTTACAAATCTATCTCTCTATGGAAAACTATTTCTCAAGATTGAAGATTGTCACCAATAAATCGGTGATTGACAATAAAGTTTGCTGCTTTTAAAAGCATAATTTTGAATGAAATTAAAATATTTTTTGATAAATCTTCTCTGCATTTAATTAAATGTCCACTCAAGTAATTTGCGCTAATGCAATGCCCGTGTACACTGTACACTGATAATCTGTTCTTCAAGACATTGTAATGTATACATTTGAATTTGAAACTATAGCTTTTATCGAAAAAAAAAAAATTTCATACGTTTTTCTTAAACTGCAACATACAGACTTAAATACTATATAGCTGATAGATTAGGGATATTTTTGAATGTTTGGTTCACAGCCACTTTACAGCCATAAAGCCACCAGATTTGTTTCACAGCCATTAATATTTTTTAAAACCACATTCGAGAAGTTTGGCAATCCTGAAAACTAGAACAGAATGTACACTAAACACCTTTTTGTTCTCAATCTGTGTACACAATAACCTGGATTTATACTCTACTACTACAGAAAATTAAGGACTGTGTGGATAGTGTAGACTGTGGACCTACTAATGCAAGGAAAGTTAAATGCGGTCACGTATACTCTGCGTACATATTGAAACCAATTCTCTCTGGGCGGAATTTTTAAACAAGAATAGATGTATCAGTGTTCGGCTATACTGTTAGAAAAACCCCCTTACAATCAACAGTATTTAGTTCACGCACCAAGCCATGAAGATCCGTTGTAATATATCAACGATAATTCTGCTTGATATCAATTTACGGCCTGTACGCTAAATTCTAATTACATTCACTTGAATTCTACTTACTTCAATCATCAGAAATCGAAGCAAGCATAATCCTGCTTACTTTAATTACAGTGATCCGGCGTTCAGACACGTACCGGCACTCAATTCAATCAGAATACTACTTGGATTCTGCATTAACCAGAATTCTGCTTACTTCAATTAAAATTCGACTCTCTTCAAGTAAATTCTAACAGAGATCAATAATGTATGTATTTAAAGTATCTTGAATAATACTGACATTGCTTTCTCTCAATTCTCATTTAAAAATTTGATGTGATTCTAATTTTACTTATATCAACTAGTGTTTAGGCTAATTCAAGTAAAATCATTCTGACCAGAAAACATCAAATTTCAAACGATATATCAATGAATGTCTTCTATATACTGGTTATATTGGCCTGAAATATGATGATATCGAAAATTTACAAAATG
>NW_019398527.1:9303-10028 GCF_000591075.1 Eurytemora carolleeae
AGAAATGGGCCAAGTGTTAGTTTCGGAACTAATATCCTCTGTAATAACAAACAATCTTTAAATTAAAAAATAGATAAACTTACTCTATATTTTATAGTCATATCACCGTCTTCGAAGCAAAGCAGGATTTCAAAGTAATTAAATCACAGTTTAAGTTAAATGAATCTTTAATACACTGCACAATTGCTGTGTCTCGTGTTCATGGGATTATTTAAAGTCATAAATGTTGATTTTCTATTTCAGAGTTTTCCTGTTCTCACTGTAAGCAATATTTTTACTGTTGATCAATCCTAGATAAAAGTCAGAGTCCTGGGATTTAAAACAATTTTGTAATCTTATAATCCTGAGTTGAGATTTAAAAATAAAACCCAATCTTGAGCTTTCCTTTTGCTCAGGTCTTCTATTGGTTCTGATTTGGCCAATGAGAGAGCTCAGTTTAAATTTCGAAAACTCAAACTGTACACATGAAAAGTATTCCACAGTGTGTTCATTTAACAAATCTAGCTAATTTTAAAACTAAAGATAATTCCGGAGATTTTAAATGTAACAATATGATAGTATTACGAAATTTACCATCTTCAACCTTATGAGACTTGAGCCTTCAAGAGTTGAAAACCCAAGTCGATTGGTTTTTACTAAAGTTTGCAGATTTAATAATCGGCTCAGCCGTTTTGACACTTATTGGATACTAACAGACAAACAGACAGACAGACAAGCAAAGTATA
>NW_019398528.1:0-9785 GCF_000591075.1 Eurytemora carolleeae
TATAAATATTTGAATATAAATTCACAAATAATTCAGAAATGGAAAAAATACGTAAAAAAATGTATCTTTTAAAATCTATTCCGACTTTATTGATTTATTTATCTATATTTGTATGCACATGATAACTCGTTAATAAACTTTTGTGATAAATTCATATGTTCAACAATCTTGTAAACGATAAATGATACGTAAATAAATATCTAGATTTCAAAAAAAAGTTTTGAAACAACACCATAAAGTATTTTGCATATTTAAAATATTCTCCATTGCCCCCCCCCTCTCTCCTCTCCCCCACTCCCTCTTCACCACCACCTTTCTACGGTTACCCTCCATGAACCAGGTCTAAATTAGCTCCTTTCAAGATTACAAATTAAAGAGCTCTAATGAATATTTGAATGCTTCGAGTGCACTTAAAGGGATGCGTAGTTTCAAGTGACCCTCCATTGTTGGATGGCAATGTCCGATTCACAACGGTACCCTTAAAAGCTTTGACTGATAAAGTATGAATTAGATATAAACGTTTATCACTTAGAAAACTGATTATTTACAAAATTAAGCGCATTTATACTGCAGGAAAACATATAGTAATTATTAGAATAATACACTTTGCAATTTGCATGAAGGGGCACTTGAAATTACAGTTGCCGTCCATTTTAGGCTTGCGGGACTCGGGGGGAGAGGGGAGGAGGGAAATATTGTTTTAGTATAACAACATATTTCTTGGAAGTATATAAACCAATTAAGAAAACACATGAATTACAATTATCTATGTAAAAACCAAACAGAAATGGAAAAAAGAGACAAAATTTTAATAATTAATTTAATAATAAACAATTTTATTCTAGCAGTGACAGTCGCTTTTTATCTTTAGGTTTTTGAAACGATTGTATTCTTTACAGAAAATTCCATTCTTTCGTTGTTTGAACGACCGTTCCCAGTTAACGACACGTCCCCAGCCCTATTCTCTGTTAACGACACGCCCCCAGCCCTATTCTCTGTTAACGACACGCCCCCAGCCCTATTCTCAGCTCTACAGGGTGTCCCACATCATATTGGATCGAGTTATAGCTCTAAATTGCGATTTCCAACACTAATCAAGAAAATTTTAAAAGAATGAATCATTTAAAAAAGTTGTTTATTGCTAATATAAAGATTTCCAACACTAATCAAGAAAATTTAAAGAGAATGAATCATNTTTATTGCTAATATAAAGATTTCTAACACTAATCAAGAAAATTTAAAAAGAATGAATCATTTTAAAAAGTTGTTTATTGCTAATATAAAGATTTGCATGCAGAAAATAATTTAAATACCTTCCTGGCCTTGAGAAAACAGATTTTGCGAAGACCTTTTGCACATTTATTTTCACAAAATACTTTGATATGACATTGCACATTTCAAGTTTGTTCTTGATTACAGACAAATGCTTTTAAAAATGTTTAGTTTGCACGAAAACAATTTGCGGTTTTTAAGTTCAGTAAAGGGAGAGGAAAGGGGTCAGGTTGAACAAAAATTTAACAGATTAGACCTGAAAACTTTGTGATTGGATATCCTTAATACCGATCGCTTAATCTGAATATCTACTGCGGACACTTTTGATTTCTGCATACTCCGCTCTTTACCTCTTTCTGGACATCTCTGTAGTAAACATCTACTCCATAACAATCACTTGAGACGTATCTATCCAGGTACAATCCTTCCGCTATCAATCTAACCAGGACTAAATTCCAGGCTCTAAATGCCACACAGGGACACAAGCATAGCTATCAAACAAGCTATATATATATATATATTGATTCCAAATGATTGGGACGATCCAACCTGGTTAAATATCAACACAGTGTTTCAGTGCTTCAATACCACACAAGGACACAAGCCTAGTTATACAACAAGCTATATGTATCGATCCTAAATGATGGGGAGGATCCGCTCTAAATGTCTCACAAGAACACAAGCCTAACTATCAAAATAGCTACATGTCGATCCCAAATGATTAGGATGATCTGCTCTAAATGTCTCACACGAACACAAGCCTATAAGCTATCAAAATAGCTATATGTTGATCCCAAATGATGGGGATCATCCGCTTTCAATGCCACACAAGGACATAAATCTAGCTTTTAAGATTCAATATATCGATCCCAAATGATGGGGGCGATTAAACCTGCTTATCAAAACAGGGTTTCAGTCTAGCTATCAACAAGCTAGATATCGATCCCAAACTAAAGGGGCTGATCGACCTGAATACAAGCTTCAGGATTTCAGGTCTACTCTCACGCAGTAAACAGTATCGAGTTACTCTGTAGAACTAACTTTATTTAATATCTCATGTCACAAAGTTTACAGGAATTGACGTAATTGCAATTCCTACGATTTTATCTATATTACATGATTATGATGATTGTATTACGTATTTATCGCACAGTTAAACTTTAATGTATGTATTTAGAGAGAATAGATATAACGCAGTTAAGCTATCTCCGCACACGTTTTATAGTGTATTTTAATTAAGTCGCATGATTTAAGCTAATCATGTTAAGTATTCATTTGAAACGCAGTTCCAATAAATAATTTGATTATGTCTAAGTTTACAACATTAAATCATTTATAATGTACAATGTACTGCAAATTTACAGATTATCATGTTTACACGATTTTTGCTATATCTCTACAGAGATGAGATTTTAAAAGCTTAAACCCGAGTAAAGCCTGGTTTTTGTGTCTGCTTAGACCCGGGTTTGGGATGGCCTCAATTGAGTTTAGTAAGAACCAACCATCTTGGGGTTTTCTTTCTTTAAGGCTTGAGTCTTCAGCTGCTGATGATCGTAAATTTTGTAAAATCTTTTATCGTACATGTAAAATCTCGGGAATTATTTGTGGTGTTAAATTTTTTTAATTATATAAAATAAACATACTATGAAAATAACGTATCTACCTAAAATTTGAATTTTCGAAATTGGTCGAATCAGAACCAATGCTGAATTGGGTTCTATCTAAGCTCTTAAAATCTCATCTCTGGATTCCGATCAATGATAGTTATCTCATTTAATGGTACGCAAAATTTTTTAATTACCCGGTTTTTGATATACTTTTCAGGATTCTGCATACACCTGATTGGTTGAAACTCTCCGAGATTCAAACTTAAGATCAAAATAATCTTAATATTAACAAAAAAAGAAAATCAAGCATTGATCTTGATATCCGTAATTCTAAATTTTTCAGAGCTGATCAAACTGAAGATATGGATATAAACCGAGACAATAAAATAAATATTTTAAAATGCATTCAACTTATACTATTTATAGAATGTTTATAGAATGTTTAAAGCATAAAACAAAAAATCCAATATATCGATATTTGAGTCTTTGACAACATTAAAAAGAAATGTCAAGTGGAAGTTTAGAAAAGATTTACAAATATAGAACTTGAGATTCTTATAAAAACAAAATAAGAACTCTTCTCTTTTGTATTTCACAGAGTAATTTGGCATTTAAGTACAAAAATAAGAAGGATTCTTTTTTAAAAAGCACATATTTAAAAATAACAAGAACTATTTTTTTTTAACGTACATATTAAAGAGTTGAACAACTTTATCAAAAATGTAATCTCATATTTCATATTTTATTCAAGTACATAGCATGAAATATTACAAATAAGCAATCACAATTAACTTTGCAGGTTGGACCCGCCTAACCAGGGTAGGTTGTTTTGAGTGGTTGGCCTTAAGTAAATGTAATCTCTTATACACATTTAGCTTGTTTTTAGTCTGCATAAATTCAGCTAATTTTGTAGCATAAAAACAGATTTTGTGGGATACTATTTATGTAACCTCCCCCCCCTCAAATTTATTCATTTAATATGTGAGATTTAGAGGGTTCACCCAATTTTGTTTGTTATTGTAAAGGGGCAATAAGGTTTGTTGGGGGGGCCTTACAACCTAGACTTAAGACCCCAAGACCGTAGATTAACTTCATTCTTCACATAAATCTAATTTTCTTAAAATACCAAGATTTGATAGTTAGAAGCAGAGAACTGTGGAATAGGAAGACGACATTGAATCAGTACATTAGTGTTTACACTGTACAATTGCTGTCTCTCATTTCATACACAACATCATCTTTCTATAATATTTTAAAAATCTAAAATCATATTTACAAAAGCTCATCAAATACAGATAAATAAAAACTAATATTATTCCTGGAACTTGAATCGGACTTCAATTTGCAGATATACTTGGATCTAAAAGTTGTCTTCCTATTCCAGAAACTTCTAGTTCTCACTGTATTCAATTGTCCAGGTGGTTTACAGATTCTCTGGAGGAAGGGATATGCTGTTATATCCGCAGGTAAGAGTCCGGATACAGGTAGAGATAAATATCGTTTTTGTGAATAAACAAAATTTATGAGAACAAACGATTTTTTTGTAAACGATGGTGTTGTTTAGAAAAAAGTTTACGAACGACTTGGATCGTACGTTCAGAGAAATGCAAAGATAATAGTTTTTAAAACGAACGATTTAAATTCGCTCTAACGAACTAAAAAAAAAATCATTTTTTACTGAACGAATAAATTTTCCGAAAGATCTAAAAAACTATCGTTTTTTTATTGAACGAACGATTTTCAAAACAAATGTTTGAAAAAACGTTCTTTTCTTTTACTGAACAAAAGATTTTATTAATTTTTTGAACAATTAATAAAACGAACGAAATGGAAGAGTGCAATGAAAAAATACCTATGGTTTCAAACAAATATGGGTTATTTAAGTCAGGCTTCCATTTTTCAACTAAATTGTAAGAACATACCGCGCGCCTTTTAACCAATGCAATCATCATGTCCCAAAGTTATTTGAAAAAAGTTTTCGTGAACGAATTAGCGCATTTTCATCTAAAAAGACGATATATATTTGTGTAAAACATTTTTTTCGGAAAAATTGAACTTTTGCTTAACCACGGTGTTTCTTTAAACCGATCTTACCTCAACCAATTGGTTATTGGAACCCATAATAACGTAAAAATCATCTAATCTTTTTAAAAGTAGTAGTAAACAACTATAATTGGGTTTAAAGAAAAAATTAAGAATAAATTGTATACAGTCTTTTCTGTATCCTGATTTAGTAAAGTTAAACCCGTCATTTTGTTGTTTATGAAGGAGAGGTTGCTCTATATCTTTTAAACCCCCCGATGGCGAGCCGAGAAAGGAAATTGCCAATTTAAAGAACTTTCCGAAATTCTATTCAAAGTAAAAATGTGGTTCACGTAGCAAATACTGTAGATAGTATACATTCAAAATTTACAAAATTTACACCCCCAAATATATATATTTCTAAGAATTAAAGAAAAATTAAATTTGATTTTTGGCATTTTTATGCATTCAGAAAGAAATTGAGTCTTAGCCACAAACTACAGTGAAACCCTTAAAAACGAATACATTGAAAGAATTCATCAAATGTCGTATTCTTCACTTTCTGATAACGGAATGTTGCAGATATTTAGTTTTGTAAATAAATGATTATATGGAACTCTTTAAAACTGTTCCCGCATATTCATGGCTATTTATTTATTATCGCAAATACGAAATACTTACGAAACATAAAAGTATAAAACTCATTGAAAAATTGTCAAGACGACATTTGATAAATTCTTTCGATGTATGTATTCGTTATTAAGGGTTTTACTTGAAACACAATATCAATCTTTCAATTCTGTTAGATCAAATGATCTAAGCTTAAAATAGTTTAGAAAATATTAATAGATTTCAGACATTTTGAGTTTGTTACAAAAGCTTGATTTGGTTGGTTTTTAAAGATTTTTAAAATTTTTATTTACAATATTTAAAGATGATGTTAACATACATTTTGTTTGTGTCCCCAGGAGAAATCATGATATCTCTGGATTCAAGATTATCATTGATAACTGGAGGAAACAGAAATTCTCTTCTTTTAAAGGTAACTTATTTTAACTCTTGAAATAAATCCATTTAAAAAAAGTGATATTCAGATATCATTTAAAACAGATCTTAAAAAAAAAAATTCAAAAAAATCCTTTTTCTCTAATTCGATGAATCTTTCACATATTTAATTATTGGCTAAAGAATCATAAAGAATCATAAAATGTATGGGTCTAATTTGATCTATATCTTTTCTAAAGATTTTATAGATTTTTTAAAAAAATTTTCTCCCTAGTTTTTGCCAAAAACTCTGATTTTTTATTAGAAATTCAGAATTTGGGGCAATTACTTCATAATTTCTGATGTTAATGCGCATTATCCACTTTTGTCGTCATTTTTATATCATTTATTATATTGTTTAATAAAGTTTAAAAGAAGAAGAATATGCTAGAATCTATAAAGTATTTTATTCCCAAACCTATTTCTAAATATAGTGTTTCTCCTTCAAGAGATGTTATTTCTCTTCAAATTGAAGGTTTGAAGTTGCTTTGTTAAATTGATTGGCATCTTCTGTACATCACTTCAAACTGTGTTTGCAAGTTTCTGTTTAAAGGGACTGTAAGTCTTATTTCACGTGACCCTCCATGCACAGATGGCAGTGCTTGATTTACAATGGTACCCTTGAAACCTTAATTTGATCAAAACTGTGGAAGATAACGTTTTTTTTCGTATTCAAAAAGTGTTTCTGTGAGTTTTTACATTGCCTTAAAAAACAAGAAATGCTCAAGTCACTTTCGCAAAGAAACCGCAAATGAAAAAAAGGTAGAAAGATACAAATCTTTAATATCTAATTCATACATTAACAGACAAAGCTTTCAATGGTACTCTTGTAAATCGGGCACCGCCATCTTTGCATGGAGGGTCACTTGAACTTACGCTTACAGTCCAATTTATACTTAAGTCGAAGGGACTTAAAGCATAACTTCAAGTGACCCTTTATACAAAGATGGTGGACTGTTTAGTTTGCAGTGATATTAGATTTAAAGAAACAAACAGCTGAAAACTTTAGAATGGGATATCCTTAATCCCGATCGGTTAGTTAATCTGGAGATTAATAACAAGAGGAGAACAAACATTATTTAATCTGGAGATTAAGAAAAAGAGCGGATCAAGCATTGATCTCGATATTCACCATCTAAAGTTTTCAGCCCTGAAAACTTTAAGATGGTGCATATCGAGATCAATGCTTGATCCTCTCTTTTTGCTAATCTCAATCGATTGAACGAACATAAGTTTTGGATTAACATTTATAAAGACTAACGTTCAAAACGTTTTTAAATAAGTTCATATTAACATGATTAAATTTATACTTATTTAAATGCTCTAAAAGCCGGCTTGTGAACAGCTAACTTTAGTTCGATCGGATAATAGTCCAATCGATAAACGTCGTATATGTACTTTTATCAAAAATATCTTTATAAAATGTAGTAGAAGGAAAGGGATATCCAACTAGAGCGGATTTAAAAGAAATATGCCAATATTGATTGTAAGTTCAAAGCCATTCCTTTATTTTTCGTTACATCAATATTTATCTCGAAAATGTTCAAAAATATAATATCAAACTCATAAGATGGATAATTCAAGAGAAATAATTTTTTATTTTATTTTCATCAAATTGAAATAGTTTCTAAGAAAACGAGAGAGTGTGGGAGGGACCGGGGGCAGAGGGGGGGGGGGTGGTAGAGGTCGAGTCAAAGCTTGATTTATTAAAGAATATAAAGGGTTTTATAGATGGTCTGTAAAGAGTAGCCTGCTCGATTTACAAACGTATCTCATAAAAGATTTCTAGACTGAATAAGATATCCATGTTTATTTCTTCAAAATTTTATTATTTTTGATTTTGGTTTCATTGAATTGACTTGCGTTTTTAAAGAATTTTGGAAATTGTTAGAATTAAACACTTTTCAAGCTAGAGCACCGAGGGTATAATTCTCAGAGCAGAGCTGAAAACTTTAGAATGGTGGATATCGAGATTAATGCTTGATCCTCTCTTTTTCTTAATATTGAGACTAACCTAATCATGTACTTGTATCCTGAAAAGTGCATAAAATTGAACCATTCAGAGTGCATATATAAGGCTGATACATTTGAAATTTTGCGCGCCATTTAAGATTATATACAGAAACTAGAGAGACTCTCTAATTTAGAAAAACCGGTTTTTGATTTTTCTCTACTATATCCAAGAAAGAACGGGTTAAGAAGATAATCAAAAGTGTGTCCATTGGATACTCAAATTAAATAATCTAGATTAAGGATATCTCATTTTAAAGTTTTCAGCTAGGATCAGAAAATGGTTTAAAGATACTGTTGTGAATCTGACATGACCAGCATATAATTTCGGATCACTTGAAATATTCACAAAGTCCTATTAGATTGATAGATTTGTACTTAAAACTGACTCCACCGATTACGCTAAACTAAGGTATTGCACGTAAAATTGGATTCTTATGTAACGTAGTTGAAAAACTTAGAATGGGATATCCTTCATCACGATCGGTTAATTAATCTAAAGATTAATAACAAGAAGAGAACAAGCATTATTTAATCTGGAGATTAAGAAAAAGAGTGGATCAAGCATTCATATCCCGATATCCAGCATTCAAAAGTTCCCAGCTCTGGTTAAATATAAGAAATAGCTCAATAACTCTAAAATAAGAGGAGATATGATTAAAAACATAATATCATATTTTTACTTTTATAGTTTCACGTGCAATGAATTTGGGTTTCTCAAACTTGCATGCGTAAAATCAAAACTACATTAGCAACGAGGCCACAAACATAGGCTAATAAATAGAAATTTTGTTCTTCTTCAAAATTCAATATTTTTGTCAAAATTCAAAATTTAGTATGTTTCCAAATTTGACTCTTTTTTAATTACACGGGCAACGCCGGGCACTTCAGCCAGTAATCTAAAAATAATTTGATATATTTTCTGTATTACAGAATGTGACAGAACAGGATGATGGAGAATATTCCTGCCAAATCACAGCACAGACTGGAGTACTTACACTTACACATTCACTTACAGTACTAGGTTAGTACATACTTACTTACTGTGCTAGGTTAGTACATCATACTCACTTACAGTACTAGGTTAGTACATACTCACTTACAGTACTAGGTTAGTACATACTCACTTACAGTACTAGGTTACTACATACTCACTTACAGTACTAGGTTAGTACATACACACTTACAGTACTAGGTTAGTACATACACACTTACAGTACTAGGTTAGTACATACACACTTACAGTACTAGGTTAGTACATACTCACTTACAGTACTAGGTTATTGCATACTCACTTACAGTACTAGGTTAGTACATACTTACTTACAGTACTAGTTTAGTACATACACACTTACAGTACTAGGTTAGTACATACCCACTTACAGTACTAGGTTAGTACATACTCACTTACAGTACTAGGTTAGTAAATACACACTTACAGTACTAGGTTAGTACATACTAATTGCTTTATACTTGTACTGTATGCAGATCTTCCATGCTAATCGGAAATATTGTGTAAATTCTTAGTGCTTATCTGAACAAGATTTTCTTATCGGAATCCTTATCGGGCTTGTGCATAAAAGACTGCTTATAAGAAAAAAATCACATTTAAGCAGGGTTTTTTGCATACTCAAATTTTCTTCAAATTTTCAGTATGCAAACGAGTATGCAAACCTGTATGCTCTTCCTTGAAGCAGCATTTTCTACATTTTTAAATCTGCATCCCGCAATTATTAGCTTGAACTACAGCTTGTAAGAATAAGATGCTAATCTTGCAGCTTATAAGAACAGATGAAGCAATAATTACTGCTTATAAGAATAGAAGCAAAT
>NW_019398529.1:0-10731 GCF_000591075.1 Eurytemora carolleeae
TAGAGTCTCTTTAATAACAAATAAATTACGTCTAGAGTCTCTTTAATAACAAATTTAAAGTTCTCCCTTTAAAATAGAATGTAGAGCTAAAGGCCTCTATAAGTTCATCAAATTGTATACAATTACAATTACAATTGTACAACAATATGTAAAACTATATGCACAATTATATTTCTAGTTTTTACCTAAACAGGATGTGACTTTGATGATGTAACCTAAAACTCGAATAAAAACTCTAATCTGATCTGATCAATTTGATTTACTGATTTTTATATTTTATATGGTATATAGTGTATATACAGGGTGTCCCAAAAAACATGGGAATTCAGTGACGAATTCGATATCGTCTTTGTTATGAATTAGCACTGTAATACCTATTTTTCAAAAGCCATATAATATTATTATGTCTGCTAGAGTTTATTTATTGAAAAGTGTAAAAGATGTGTCTATAATGTCTCCGCAAGATGAACAGTGAATACGGACAAGTTTACTCTGTTTGTATACTGTAATTTTCTTGTTTTACTAAGTACAACCGGTTGCAGTCAAAACATTAACAAACAAAATGTAANATTTTTGACACTAAATCAAAGAATTATTTGAAAAGACGATATCGAATTCGTCACTGAATTCCCATGTTTTTTGGGACACCCTGTATATAGGGTTCCATACAGGATGAGACTTTCATGATGACCTGTAACTTTAGTTTTCTGTCGCAAATATAGACTTTAAATGACATATTTAATATTGTGGCTATGAAAGAAACAAATTTCCCGATGTTGGAATCTTTGAATGTAAGGATAAATTGTCTGAAAAAAATTCCGTACAGTCGTCTCTGAACTCTGATTATGCAAATGCGGTATTAGAAATATAAAACTACACGGAAACCAGTAACTCAAGGGTAAGTCTCATCCTCTGTTCACTGTACCTGGTTTGATATAGAAGGCTGCCAGATTTTCCAGGTTTAGATTTAGAAAACTCTCCTTGAAATTCTCTCTAAAAAAGACGACATTAATATGCAGCTTAGATTTATGTGTTTATTATGAAGAATTACTCCATATAGATTAATTATAACAATAGATATTTATTAATAATAACAAAAAGGACACTAGATGTCGTCTTTTCAAGATTTAGGTTTTTCGTTCACAATAAGAACGAAGGGGAAGAAGCCCAAAGGAGTTCCGCGCAGGCAACGTTATATTACAAGACAGAGAGATAGCTTTGGTCTTTAGTCTCAGGGTTATTGTGAATGAAAAACCCTTAAATCTTAAAATAAAACTTTATCTAGTGTCCTATAAGCTTTTATTGTTAATGAATCTATGAATTAATCCAACATTTGATTATTGTTTTATACAGGGTTACCCACAAAAGATGAGACTGTGAAGATGACTAGAAACTCTTAAGATATGACGATTCCAAGGATAAACTAAGTCTTCTGTCTTGAATTTAGTCTTTCAACGGCTTAATTTATTGATTTGGAACAGAAAGAAACAAGTTTAAAGTTTCAGGGAATCTCATCCTTTGTGGGTAACCCTCAATTCAATTCAAATCTTTTTATTGATATGAAAGGATTCTGAATATGCATACGTTACTTTATAGCCAAAAAATTGCATAAATTGTGATAATTGTTTAGCCCAAATAGCTAAATCCAGAATTTAAGCTTAAAAAATAGAATTTGAACTAAAAAGTGTAAACTTTAATCTGAAGGTGATCATCTTTAGTAAAAACATATAATTTTTAAGTTAATCCAATGAATTTTGTCTTACGGAATTAAATCAGCTCAAAATTTTAATGTTAGAAATATTTAGTCATGAATTAGTGCCCTGCAGATCAAAGACAGCATAAAAAAAATTCTCTATGTTTCGCCGAATTAAATTTGCCAGAAATGGAATTTAAAGAATTTGAGTCGCGGTTTAAATCCGCCAAAATTCGCCAAAACCCGATTTAAATTTAGCGCCGGCCTAAATCTTGAAACATTTGATACAATTTTAAGTGGAACCAACCATATTTAATCCGCGGCTTAAATTTAAACCGCCGCTCAAATTCTTTAAATTCTGCCTCAGCTTACCTGAAAACCAGCTGTCTTTTCACATAACTATGCATCAAACAAAAAATTATGATAAGTGTTTGGACCAAAAATTAAATTGAATTTGACTTTGAAGAATCTTGTTAGAGTTTATTAAAAAAATAACTTTCATGACACATATCGTGATTTTGATTGATTAAATTCTTATTGCAGAGTTGCACAATAAAATCTGTTCCTGATGTCATTTTGTAGTCCAGGAGACGCCAGTTTTAAATCATCAAACTTAAATTTGTAAAAAGGGTAGTTAAACCCTAAATGAGCCATACATCGAAAGAATTTGTCAAATGTCGTCTTGACAATTTTCAATGGGTTTTATACTTTTTCAGTATTTGCAAATTTAAATAAATAGCCATGAATTTGCGGGAACAGTTTTAAAGAGCTCCATATAATCATTTTATTATAAAACTAAATATCTGTAACATTCCATTATCAGAAAGTGAAGAATACGACATTTGATGAATTCTTTCGATGTATTCGTTATTAAGAGTTTAACTGTTACTATATATATGTATTATGTATATATATATATGGTTTATACTTTTGATATTTCGATCCATGAATTCCGCTAGATTAAATAGTCAAAGTTTGAAATATAAAAGGCTGCAACATCAGGTTGCAAAGATTTAAGGATTAGAAAAACTAGAGTTCAAAACAATTTCTCTCTTCACAAAAACTTCGCAACATGGATTTCTTTCGTCCCAAGTGACGGCTAAGAAAAAAATATTCCGGGAAAACGTAGCAAATCTTGGTTTCCGTAGTGTTGTCAAAAATTAGTAAAAAGGTTGATTAAAAAATAAATTAGTTTACCACATTTTGAAATTATCAGGACTTTGGTAATTTTTTAGTTATTGCTTCAAGAATCCCACATGTAAAATTAGGTTGAAAACGATAGACAATTTGACCAAAGATCGAAGACGACATTTTAATTGCCTCTTGCTTGTTCAGGAACTCCTTTAAGTTTATTAAGTTATTTTGCATCTTTTTAAGTAAAAATTTAATCACCTGCATTGCGATATCTAGAAGCATTCCAAACTGTAGAAGATAGTTACTATTCTCTCTGAAACCTCGTTATCAAATTATTTTTTTAACGCTTTTTTAAACTTTTGTGTTATAAACAAAAAATGAAACAGTTCACTGAAAAAAAAACTTTCATTCGGAAAACCCGGAGTACGAGGTATGGCCAATAATATTGCCGCGGCAACAGTCTACAAGTGTGTTAAAAGGAAAAAGGCGTATTAGAGAGTGTTGGCAGAAAAAGGAAATTTCTGCAAGCAGAAAAAATCCACAAAAACCCCACAAACAGTACGTTGACACATTTGAAAGTTTCTCAAACCAAATTCGCAAGGTTTCTTATAGTTGGGGATTTTTGATGAGTTTGACATCAGCTATGGGGCTGAAAACAAAGTTGTAAAACAAGATTTGAAAAATGGCAAAGATTTGGATAATTTTTGCCCCAAAGAGGTCCTACTCCTAGGAAAAGATTCTTATTTGTTTGTTGAAATGTAGATTTCAACTATAAAAAAAAACTATCAAGGACCCCTTCTACGATAAAGGCTTACCCTCCTTTGGCTTTTTAAGGTTATCAAACCTCTTGGACACGCTTAAATGGATAAGTTTCAGTCTGTAGATAAGCTTTTTAGGCTTTATAACAAGCAACATAAACTGGATCCGAGAAAAGCTAATTGCGTCTAATCTACATTAACCGGTCAAGAAATTGAAATGGTAAACATTACATACATAGTAAACATTTTTTTTTATTTAAAGGACTATAAAGACGTCTAGAAGAGCCTTAAAATAAATTTTCGCATAACTTGTTGAACATATCCTTCGTACGTGCCAGACATCCTTTCCACCAAGTGAATTCTTGTATTGTAGTGTAAAGAAATTGAGTCTTTGCTACAAACTCTGGTTTTCTAATCGCTATATCTTTGCAAACCAATTTCGTAGACCTGATATGAATTCAGTTAGATCAAAAAAATCTAAGCTTAAAATATCAAAGTTTTACGCCCTCAGGTTGCAAAGATACAAGGACTAGAAAATTTGAGTTTGTGGCAAAGACTTAATTCCTTTGAAATGACGATAGTTATGTCAGAAGCGATAATATCTTTTTTTTTAGATCCTATTCCATGATTTAATGCAGATACCCTAACCTTGTAAATACTTAATCCACTTAGGAAACAAAATGGTTAAGTACACTTCTCAAAATTTATATTTTTACTGAGTGGTTCCCCATTAAAGTTCTAATATTAAGTTTCCACCTAAATAGATTATATTTGTATTTTAACTTGAGTGCGAAACTTTTGATTTTGGATTCAGCAATAAACTTAAGATGCTCAGTGGATAAACGTTAAATTAAACATCTTAAATCAGGGAAATTTATAAATTCCTCCCCCCGTTGGACAATAAAACTTGAGTTTCCTAGACACACAAGTTTTGCTCTCTGGTTATTTCACTTAATTTCTGATATTGAGAAATTTTGGATTTGAAAAAAATTATCAAATCGTCTTCGCCGAAATATTGTTGAACTAGTTTAATTTGAGAGGTTCCTAATTCTTCCAAGGGTAGTTGATCCAGTATAGAGTTGAGCTAGGATCCTTGGAACCAACCGTTCCATCTCCTCAGAGAGCATTAAAGCCCTAGATAGGATACACACTGTTAAAACTATGCTAAAGTCGATCCTATATAGCTTACACACTGTTAGAACAATGATAAAGTCGATCCTATATAGTTTACACACTGTTAAAACTATATTAAAGTCGATCCTATATAGTTTACACGCTGTTAAAGCCATGTAAAAGTCGATCCTATATAGTTTACACACTGTTAGAACAATGTTAAAGTCGATCCTATATAGTTTACACTCTGTTAGAACAATGTTAAAGTCGATCCTATATAGTTTACACTCTGTTAGAACACTATATTAAAGTCGATCCTATATAGTTTACACAACTGTTAGAACAATGTTAAAGTCGATCCTATATAGTTTACACTCTGTTAGAACAATGTTAAAGTCGATCCTATATAGTTTACACTCTGTTAGAACAATGTTAAAGTCGATCCTATATAGTTTACACTCTGTTAAAACTATATTAAAGTCGATCCTATATAGTTTACACAATGTTAGAACAATGTTAAAGTTGATCCTATGTAGTTTACACACTCTTGGAACAATGTTAAAGTCGATCCTATTTAAATTACACACTGTTAAAACTATATTAAAGTTGATCCTATATAGTTGTTAAAATTAATTCGAAATATAAGGAAGACGATTTTTCCGACTCAAATGCCGTAGCCTTTTCTCTAAATGTATATGTACTCAAGAATAGGTAATAATATTATTAATAAGAATATTAATAAGAATAGTAAGAAAAATAATAATAATAATGAAAGGAAAAAAAACGATAACAATAAAAATAAAAGTAATAATAACAATGAAAAAGTTACCTTGAGATGTTTATTTGAAAACTTAAGGACATTCAACAGGTTTTTGGCCTGAACCTAAACATAAAAAAATGCAAATTTTATCTTTTTTATCCTGAAAATATCAAAAAGGGTTTGAAAATATCAAATTGACTTCAAGTACAAATTACTGTTGCAATTGTTTAAATTCGAGGGTTTGAAAAATAATTTAAATTATATTTTAAGATCAGCTCAAATATAAAAAATAGACTCTCTATTTATCTCCAGTTTTACAAGAACTTTTAAATACAAAAACAAATAATTTATATGTTGAAGGATTTGATGATTACGTAATAACTGAAATGATAAATATGTTATCTAATGAGTAATGATCAATGTCGCCTATTTGTGCATAATTTAAACAAATTTAAACTACAACTTTAATATATGTATTTATATCTTTGTTTGTTTATAAATCTTTATGATTTAATAATATACGTAATTGTCAAAATTAAAAAAGGCAACATTTTAAAATGTTTTACGACCCACAATTTTGAAAATTTAGGGTGGCCTGAAATACTGTTCAGAGGGAGGGGGGGGGGGGGTGCGATAAACGGATTTTGAAAAAAATACCCCGCCCCGATCATCTTAAAGAATAATAGCTGTCATTAGTGTTGTACCTGTAATTCCTTGAGACTGGTTCGGTCAACTGTTTGTAGCTTGGCGGTCAGCTCGTCTTGATCCTTACTACCAAAACTACCATGTCTCCTCAATATATATTCTTTGAAAACATTTTTACGGACAAAGGAATTGAGTCTTTGCCACGAACTCCGATTTTCTAGTCCCTATATCTTTGGAACCCAATGTCGTAAACCTTTGATATTGCAAACTTATATTATTTGGTTTAACAGAAGTCGTAGTTTGAAATTTCAAAAGTCTACGACATTGGAATCCGAAGATATAGGAATTAGAATATCAGAGTTTGTGTCAAATACTCAATTCCTTCACGATAAACAAGAGGTTATTTTAGGGAAATGTGTTGGGGAGGTGCAAAATTTTGTGATACTTGAACATTTGAAACTTTTCTGCATTAAACGCATATCTAACAACACAAAAAATCTGGAATTTTTTAACTATACAACCCCCCCTCTGTTAAAACCTCTGGTTGTACCAGTGCTATCATCAATATGTTAGTCTCATGTTTAATAAATCAACCTGTATCTTTGCTATCACCTATATGTTAGTCTCATGTTTAATGAATGTGTCTGTACCAGTGCTATCATCTACATGTTAGTCTCATGTTTAATAAATCAGCCTGTATCTTTGCTATCACCTATATGTTAGTCTCATGTTTAATGAATGTGTTTGTTCAAGTGCTATGATCTATATGTTAGTCTCATGTTTAATAAATAAGCCTGTATCTTTGCTATTACCTATATGTTAGTCTCATGTTTAATGAATGTGTCTGTACCAGTGCTATCATCTATATGTTAGTCTCATGTTTAATAAATCAGCCTGTATCTTTGCTATCATCTATATGTTAGTCTCATGTTTAATGAATGTGTCTGTACCAGTGCTATCATCTATATCTTAGTCTCATGTTTAATGAATGTGTCTGTACCAGTGCTATCATCTATATGTTAGTCTCATGTTTAATAAATGTGTCTGTACCTGATTCCTAGACCAGCTTCCAACTGTAAAATGTGAACAATTTGTTTCACATTAATCGGAGAATCTTTTACAAATAAACCTAAACAAATATTTTGGTTGTAAATCATTGTTCTCAAAACTACTGATTACTTACAGTGGTAGGCGATTATATCAATACAATAAAGACGACACTTTTATTTAATTTTTACTTTTTTACAAGAGTTTTTTAAATCACTAGTTTACAAGTAATCAAAGAGAAGATTTATCTTCCCTTTGTTTCCATGTTTATATGTATCCATGCTGTTAAAAAGGATGATATAAATAAAAATTGAAATCGAAAATAGTCTCCATTGTATTGATATATGCGACGACAACTGTACCTCAAGCTCTGATTTTATAATCTAGATTTTCAAAAGTTTTTGATATTTCAAACTTTGCCTATCTATCTATCTATCTATCTCAATGCAGCAGGATTCAAAGATCAGAGTTTAAAGGCTAACACTAGCAGGTGGCTAAGATATAAAAATTAGAAAATTAGAATCTGACTCAAGTAATTGATTCCTTTTCTTCTGTTAGTTTAAACTTGTTTTACAGGAAAACCCATAAAACTGTGAGTATTAAGAAGACATTTATGTAGTCTTATGCTTATTTGATGTTCTACTAAAGTAGCTCATGATAATTTATTCCTTAAGTTATATGAGTCTGCTGCACAATTGTTGTGTTCCATTCATTTAGCATTAAAGTCTGAACTCGAGTCTAAAAGTCGTCTTCCTATTCCACAGTTTTCCGGTTCTCACTGTAGTTATAGAATACCTGTATCACTAAGATAATCGTAGAGGAGTGCAGTTGCAACCATTACTCTTTGAACCAGTCCTACTGTTCCTGCTTTCTGGAACTTTTTTCTAATATTAATTTTTCATTTATTCTTTCATCTTTTCTTTCTTTGACATATTGAATAAGGGCTGATGAGAATATTATCCCTCTTATGCACTTCTTAAGATATGGAATAACCTGCACTTGATTTAAAAAGAAGTGCCACGGTAGGCATATTTAAAAAAAAGTTTGTCAGAAGTTTTATTTTACTCCTACATCACAAAGTGCAATAAAAATGAATATAATATTGTTAGATTTTTGTATCACCAAATTAATTATTCTATAGAATTAGAATATCATACTTGCCTTAGATCTGAACTAAGGATTCCCACACAAATCTACCAAATTAAAAGATTATATTCGTCAGACGTTTTCAAATGTCGTCTTCTTCAAAGCGATAATTTTTATGGTGTTATCAGAATTTCTCCGTATCCTACCTTGCAAAACGAGATAATAACATCTAACGGTTTACCCTGGTTCAATAACAGATATATAAACTATATGAAAAAGTCTGAAAAGTGAATCTATTGGGGGTTTAAATTTCCATTGGTTCTGATTTGTGTGGGAGTAAATGATATTTCTATGCTGTAAAAAAGATGATTTTAAATTGGACCTTTATGAAAATAAAACAGCTGTTTATAAAGTAATATTTTCTTTTCGAATCGCAATGTTTTTTTTAGGAGTTAAGACAGTTTTTGAGATTAATTGGGTTACCTATAAAGTATGAATATTTAGAAACTTTACTTTTATATTGCCTTGATTTAATGGTTTTCGTATCCATTTTTTAGATCTTTTTGGTCGTAATCAAAGTATCATTTTTTTCGGATACCTCTGCATGTATTTTAATGGTATATTAAAAATGGATACAGGATACAAGGAAAATTTAATAATAAAAATATTTCTAGAAAAATAGATAGGATTTTATAAAAAACTTTCAGTTGCATTAAATGTTCCAAGTATCTAAAATTACAAGTTTGATAAGTTTTTGTGGCAACTGGTAAATTCCTTCTCCATTTAATGGCATTGCCCCAAGTGCTATTATATCTGTAAGACCTGAGTTTGATTTGTGAAGAAGTTGGTTGAAGCATCTATTACAGATTGAAGAAGAGGGGCTAAAGTACATAAATGTAAAGTACATAAATGTAAAATAAGATATTTTAAATTCATCAGAAATGAAATTTAGTTTTGATATCTTTTAATTTTCAAAGTTAAAAAATTAATATATTTTTTATAAAAAAGGTACCAAGGTGAATAGAACATGTCAATCTTATTTAACTGATTTTTGGTGGAGAATCTTCAACATGTTTGCCGGCGAAAATTTCCCTTTGACACTATTGTATTGGAAAGTGGAATGGTTGGGGAGTGAAAAGCCCTTTGGGAGCTTAACCTCTTTCAAGTCTAACTCCATAGAGTATGAAATTATACTGAATAGTTTTTAACAGAAAGAAGGGTTTTGACAAATTGAAGTTTTAGGAGACATCAACGTTTTTTCAAGTGTCATTTAAATCCTGGCTTTGAATGAAAATGTTTTTGAATTTTTAATAAATCGAAATAAATTTTTTAAAAATCTAGTTGAAATGGCATTATAAAAGTTAATGAAACTGAAATTGACAAAAAAATATAGATAATTCAATAATTAATTCGAATAAAAGTTTGAAATTAAATTGAAATTAAATAACACGGAAATTAAATTAAATTGAAGTTTAATTGAAATTGAATGTAAATCAATTAAGATTAAGAAAACAGAATTTAACGAAAGAATGGTTTGAAGTTGAAATTAAGTTCCTTGTTAGATTTAGAGAAGGAGAAACTTAGAACTTGGCTCAATTTCCAGGAGAAATGCTTACATTGTGTCACAAAACATAGATTCGTATAAACTTTGTCGAGTTTTAATCCTTCAAAAATATATCCCCTCGCCCCCCCCCCCATTTTTTATCATTTTATCTTTCTCTCTTACTAAATTGTTTGCTAGCACAACATTCATTGATACAAGGTTAGATACGATTTTTTATTTGGTTTTTCTAGTTTTTAGATGCAGATTAAATAAGAATTCCTGAGCTGGATCCAGTTTATTAATCACTTTAGCTTGCTTGAAGAGAAAGAAGATATAATGAAAGGGAAAGAAGATAGAATTGAAGAGAAAGAAGATTTGATCCAGGTTAAATATGTTCCAACTTATATCTAGCTCACTAGATCTTAATCCATTATTTCCCTTAAAGTTTATGTCAATGTTATATTCACTTGTTTTCACTGATTTTGAAAATTTAAGGTTTAGACTTTTTTTCAGCTGAATGTACCATGGTTTATGGTTTTAACGTTGATCCGGAATCACATGCTGAGATTTCATACTAGACTAGCTGAAGGGCCCGGCGTTGCCCGTATAAAAGAAAAAAAAATTTGAAAAAAAAATTTTAAAAAAGAAAAAAAATTTCATTTATGTTAGCCTATTTCACCCCCAGGCTACCCATGAGTGTTCAAAAAAATTTCAGCCCATTCGGTCCCGCCGTTTGGCCGGCCAGCCAGAGAGAACATATATACGAATGTGTTGTTTTATTATATAGATAATAATTTATCCAAATCTTCTTCTTCTAATTTGTTCAGTTTATATGATTAAATGATCCACATTAAAACAGCTTAACAAATATTTTCAGGGAATTTTTTTCTGATCCACTTGTTTTTTAAATGATCCACATTAAAACAGCTTAACAAATATTTTCAGGGAATTT
>NW_019398530.1:0-724 GCF_000591075.1 Eurytemora carolleeae
AATGCTCAACATTTTGCAATAAATATTTGGGTTTTTGTAAATTTGCCAACATGTTTGCAGCTAGATCATTGAAGCAGAGGTTAAAAAGCAATATTCAATTAATTGAACACGGGCAGCTGTAGTACATTTAAATTTCCGAGCCGTGTCAACCTTTCTGGTCCCATTTTGTACTTTATCGCCAGGACATTGGGTAAATAAAGCAGACACTCAATAGGACTAGCCGGTGCAACAAGGTTGACGCGGTCAGACTTTAGGTTGAATTTATTTTTACTAAAGGGTCAGAAGTGTGAAGTTTTCAAAAAATGAAGGAAACATTTTTAAGGAAAATGTTTGTGCACAAATGTCTCTTTAACCCTATCCCGATTGGGCTTTTTTTGTCTAATAAAGATGGATGGGTTTCCACCCCACCCCCTTATGATTTTGTTGAGATAGGGGAGGGTGATGCATGCATGTCCTTAGTCCAACTTTTGACGGCCGGTTTATTAAAAAAATTATAGCTCTAACTTTAATGGTTAGATTAAAAAGTCGGAAAATGTTGATTTGTCATTTCTAATTTTCAATGACTTTTTTTAACCCTATCTCTGCTGGCGTACTTGAAAACCAGGATATGCTGGGGGGGGGGTCAATTTGACCCCCCCTCTAATTCCCATGTTTGATGTCCAAATATGACAAATGATACATCATTGGAAAGCTCTTATGCTCTACTTTTAGAATCTGCAAAAAA
>NW_019398530.1:1642-10104 GCF_000591075.1 Eurytemora carolleeae
ACACTGTACGTTTTACTCAGCACACATATACCTCACATTGCACACTGCACACTACACACTATACAGTGCACACTGTACGTTTTACTCAGCACACATATACCTCACATTGCACACTGCACACTACACACTATACACTGCACACTGTACGTTTTACTCAGCACACATATACCTCACATTGCACACTGCACACTTTACACTGTGCTCTGTACACTGCACACTGCACAGTGTGCAGTGTACATAAATCCTTGCTCTCAGTGTGAGTATGCTGCAACTACAATAGGTACATAGTAGAGCTAGTCAACAAACTGAACCCAGAAGAGATACTCAACCAACTGAATCCAGTAGAACTAGTCAACCAACTGAACCCAGAAGAGATATTCAACCAACTGAATCCAGTAGAGCTAGTTAACCAACTGAACCCAGAAGAGATACTCAACCAACTGAACCCAGTAGAGCTAGTTAACCAACTGAATCCAGTAGAACTAGTCAACCAACTAACCCAGTAGAGATACTCAACCAACTGAACCCAGTAGAGCTAGTTAACCAACTGAATCAACCAAATTTAGTCAGTTAACTTAACCCAGTAGAGATAGTCAACCAACTGAACCTAGTAGAGATAGTCAACCAACTGACCCTAGTAGAGATAGTCAACCAACTGAACCTAGTAGAGATAGTCAACCAACTGAATCAATCAAATTTAGTCAACCAAGTGACCCTAGTAGAGAAAGTCAACCAACTGAATCCAGTATTATCCATATTTTTCTTAACTGGATGACCATGTGCCCCCCCCCCTAGTTTTTTTTACATCATAAGTTCATAACGATCAAATTGTAGAACGACTGGAAAGCCGTTGGGTTGTATAAAAACAAATCTTGAATAGTTTCATATCTGAGCTACTTATCTGAAATGCACATGATTGAAAACATAAAAACAAATATGTCAGTTGTCAAATAATTAATATTTATTCTTTATTTTTTATTACTACAGCGTCTCCAAACCTTGTGACAAATACATGAAATATGAAGTATCTATAAACTTTATTGTTTTAGAAAATAGTTAATTAATAGGATTGAGATGCTAATATTGAGGTAATAATTATTTATTAAACATGAAATACAATAATACACATATACAATATATGTTTTTTTCTATTTAAAATCTCTTTTTTATTATTTCAACTAAATATCTTTAAAATCTATTTTTTCCTTTGTAAAAGGGATTTAAAAGTTTTTTTTCGCTAGATTATAAATTATTGTTTCTTATCACCTTAAAGTTGTCACTGTCAGTTGTCTGATAAGCATACACATAAATATTCTCATCTATAAAATTAAAAAAGCTCTTCGCTTAAATATATTTGTTTGTATGTTATCTATAGTTGGCCAAATGGGCTGAAAATGTTTGAGGGAACCCATGGGTGTCCGGGGAGTAACATTGGCTAAAAAAAAAAGATTTTTTTTTCAAATATCGATTTTTTTTCTTTAAAAAAACCGTAATTTTTTATTTAGTGCACGGGCAGCGCCGGGCACTGCAGCTAGTCTTACATAAATACTTGTAGCCATGGATAAAAAGATTTCAAAACTAACTTTAGATTGAAATATTACATATTTTCAATCATAACACATCTTTATGTAGAGCTATTGAGAAGAACTAATTATTTAAATCAGAAGAGTTACGAGGTCTTAATGTCGCTCCCAATACTTTGTATCCCTTCTAGATTTTCAAGGACTTTTAAAATATATTAAGTTTAAACCAGTTCTATTAATTAAAGGAAAACTCAATACAAAGAAGATAAAGCCCCCAACATGCTACATCTCAGTGATAAGAATAGGTTAGACATGGGAAAATCATGCACCAAGTATACTTCATGTACATCTACAAGATCATCATCAAGTACTTCATGTACATCTACAAGATCATCATCCGTAATGAATCCTGTACCTAAGTTAATTGAAACATTCAAGAACTCAAACTTGCTAATTCCAAGCTAGCCAAACCCTGTTGTTTTTGCTGAAAACTAAGAGATTAATACTTGATCCAGAGTAGTGGGATAAGCACTTATGCATTTTAGCTTATTCATAATTTTTGCTAATTTCATAAAAGTTTTATCTCTCGTTTTTCTTTCATTGAATATTTAATCATCAAGTTCGTTATCTTATTTTAAAATAAATAAGGCGATCAAGCCACTTTATAAATTTATAAATTTATAATTTTTTCTTAGTTTTGCTGTTCAATAAAGTATTTGAGAAGAAGAATTAAAGGATATCATACATTTTTTAGGATTCACCCGCCCCGCCCTTAAAGCTATTAGTTAACAGTTTATTACAACTGTTAATAAAAACATTATTTTTTTTTAACGATATTTTCCATTATCTTTAAAAGTTATCGTTAGTTAACGATCTCTAATTTAACCACACGAATTTAATGATTCGGTCCTTATCCCAGGAAACTGTGACTTTAGATCACAGTTATGACCTTTTAAACATATTTTTTCTCGTATTTTCTTTGTATTCTTTTTTGTCGAAAAATACGTTTTTAAACAAAAATAGTATAAAAAGACAACTCTATAAGTTTAAAGATTGGTAAATTATAGACAAACATGTGATTGAATTTAAATAAAAGAAACATGAAAGCATCCAAACTAGGTTTAATAGAAGATATTTATAAAAACGTGTAAACTGCGCTAGTATGCATTAACTGACGTTTGTTGTGTAAATTACAACTTGCAAGCATAAAGGGAAAATAACTTGTTTGGTTTTGACGGAATTCTGGATTTTTAAATCTGTAAAATACAGTGATAACCAGAAAACAATGGAATAGCAAGACAACATTACAACAATACTTAAGTGTATAAAGGGAAAATAACTTGTTTGGTTTTGACGGAATTCTGGATTTTTAAATCTGTAAAATACAGTGATAACCAGAAAACAATGGAATAGCAAGACGACATTACAACAATACTTAAGTGTATTTGAAGTTTTTACAAAGCTAATAGTTTTACAAAACGAACTAAACTGAATCATCAATTTAGAGAAATGTGACTGTTTACACTGCACATTTATTGTGTCTTTTATCTTATTTGATTCTTATCGGATTATTGATTCTAAAAGTCGTCTTCCCATTTCAGAGTTTTCTGGTTATCACTGTACCTGTTTTTTAGCTTTAGATTTTATTAAGTAATTGGCAAAATTCTTATAGATTTTCACGTGTAAACTTACATCCTAGGACAGAAAAGAAAGTATAACACAAATGTACATTTTAAGGAACTTTACTCGTACATAATTTCAATTGTATATTTGTAGCATGACATGTCAGATTCACAACTCTTAAAACATTGTCTCATTATGAATAAAGGAGATAACCGTGCTGTTCTCTTTCAAAATTGATAATTTTCATTCATTTTCATTAGAAAATTTGAGTTTGCGGCAAAGACTCAATTTCTTTGTTCTCAATTCTAATTGTGGAAAATTAAAGATTACGGCCTAAAGTTAAGATTTGTACTGCACCTTACTGCATCGTACTGCATCGTACAGGGTGTCCCAATACAATGGGATTTAAATGATGACTAAAAAATCGTTTTCGATTTCCGTTAGTTGGTAATGGTAAAGGAAAAAATAAAGACTCAACAATGAGATTTTGAAAATGTGGTCTGCCTTATTTATATCTTTAAAATTGATGGAGATATTAAACATTTGTAAAATTTCTTTGTGATTAAACAATTTAGAATCTGGACATATTTCTTAATATCTCCGTCAATTTTAAAGTTGCAAATATGGTCGACCACATTTTTAAATTCCCGAGACTAGTAGTTTTGATTATTAACTGACCTAACTGAAATACAACAAAATATGTGTTCAAGTAAATATACCACACGAAACAAAGACGATATAGAAGTCTTCACTTAATTCCCATGTTTATTGGGACACCCTGTATCATAGTTTCAGCTGTTCATCTTGTCCGATATGGGTTTAATTTGAATTTTATAGATTTTAGACCAATATACAGGGTTACCCACAAAGGATGAGACTTCAGAGACGACTGTACAGCATTTATACCGTCTGTTTCCTTATATATTTATTATCCTCTGCAACCGTAAACTTGTTCATTTATTTCTCTAATCATGAATAAGCCATTAGATTACTTTATATATTGCAGAATACATAATTTATCCTTGGGAATACCACTTTTATAAAGTTTCAGGTCGTCTTTATACAGTCTTATCATTTCCAGGTAACCCACCTGGAAACATTTAGTCTCTGACAAAATGATGGCGAACAAATAAAGTCCAGAATTATTTCCTCGACATCTTCACCATCGGTAAAAATATTTCCTTGGCCGGCCTGTGTATAGAAAATCAGCGCCTTAAAACATCTTGAGTTTATAAACCTTATCAGTATGCATGCTTAAGTTTTATTGTTTTTTACTGTCCTTAAACCATAAACAAACACACAAGAAGCTTTACACTCTACCGACATAAATTGTACGTATTATAAACTTGAACGTATACAAGTTTTATTGTTTTTTACTGTCCTTAAACCATAAACAAACACACAAGAAGATTAACGCTACTGCATTAAAATCTTGATTTTTGGATAAAATTAGGGTTTCCACGAAATGGCTAAATCTTTTGCACAAATTTTGCGCTATTTTTGCGCAAATTTTTCTTTGCTAACTTTTGCGCTATTTTTGCACATAAAACGCAATGAGTTTTGCGCTATTTGTTTGCGCATTTTGCGCAAAACCGGAAATATTTTTTGCAAAAGTTGCACATGAAACAAAATTTTAGTTTTGCGCAAAACCGCAAGTTTTACGCAAATGTAACTTTTTGGGCAAATTGTCAAAAATTGATATTTTAAGCTTAGAATTAAACAACTGAAGATTTATTCCATACATCAAAAAAAATATTAACATACGAGTATGATAAGGATTATATTACATTCAATTGGTTACTTCCAGTTACAAAAAGTTTAAATTAAGGTACCAAAATTAATAAAATAGAAATTAGGGTGTGTGAAACTTGGCAATATTTTAATCCTATTAAATAATTTCAAGTGCCCCTTAAAAGCTTTGCCTAATCAAGTATGAATTATATTCTTAAATTTTTTTTAATCAAATTTCTGAAATCTTTTCAATCTCATATAAAATAATGCAAGAAAGTAACCAATGCCTGAAGAATCCACTTTTAGGAAATATGCATGTCCAAAACTAAAATTGTCGAGAAAATTGTGAGATTTGAACTCTTCTTAACTGTCATTGGTCAATTATGTAAAAGTGACCAAAAGTGACCAATTCCAAAACAACATTTTTCCAGAATTAAATTCTAAGAAACACACACCGTCACCAACCGTTTGATTTTTACGAAATTGCGGAATTGTGCAAAACTCTAGTTGCAGAATTGCGCAAAACTTGAGTTTTGCAAAAGCGGAATAGGGCAATTTTGCGCGAAATGACTTTTGCGAATGATTGCGCAAATTGTTGTTTTTTCGCACAAAACTGATGCGCAAAGAAAGAAAAAAATTGCGTTTCGTTCCGCAAAAATTGCAGAAGTTTTGCGAATGGAAATTCTAGATAAATTTATTTATGTTTTTTTGTTAAAGTTGGTTGAATAAAATTATCTGTGCAAAGCGCCAACATTTTTTAAAATTTTTCCTTTTAATGGTAATCATGGACATGGAGAATAGAGATCAAGTTACTAAACGGTGATGCTTGTGTCCCCAAGATTCTAGAGGGTAATTACCCGAAGGATTCTAGGGGGAGCGGGAAAAGTAGCCCCAATAATAACTCCCCTTATTTACGCCACTGCTAGATGCGAAAAGGAAACAATTGATTTTTATTAGATAAGAATTGAACGAAATGAACGAAAATGAGCAAAAATGAGGAAGAAAATTTATCCAAAAATACATAAAAATTTGCAAACATTTTTAACGAATTTCCTTCAGTTTCGTTTTAAATTTCGCAAATATCGTTAAGCGAAAATTTAGAAGGATATATGATATGATTTTGTAGAACTTTGAATCTATTATTTTAATGATAAATTGTTAAAGAATAGATTACACACATTGGACAAATCCTAGTAGGACAGAAGAAGCCTATAGCTTATGAGGTAACATTTATAGGGTTTTAATACAAACAATGCAGTTTTTTGTTATACTTGTAGAAGTAATTTAAGTTTACTGTATCTTAAAAACATGATTCTACTAGTAGAACAGAAGATGCCTATGTTCTCTACGTTGCTAATATTTATAGGGTTTTAATACAAACAATGCAGTTTGTTGTTCTGCTTGTAGAAGTAATTAAAGTGTGCTTCATCTTAAAAACATGATTCTACTTTTCAATCTTTTCATAATAACTGTTTCTAATCATCATTACACTTTATAGACATTATGTGATTTATGTGAGAGAGTACATAATCCACAAAAAAAAATTCTGAAAGGTAAGTTATAAAATAATACATTTAAAAATTTCCATAATTTTGATTAATTAAAAGCAATCTTCCCCTTTCTTGAGACAAAAATCAGTGTATATTTAAAATTATTATTTAGGCACTGTTCAGAATGAAGACGACATTTACTCATAAATTGTAAACTTTTATATTGTTTGTAATTTTGGTTTAGACAAATATAAATGATGAAAATATATTTGTTTATATGTTTTATGAAACTTTTTGAATAAAAACGTTACAAATCTACATCAAATATATTTGTATGTAGAAACAATAAAAAACACAAACCCATATAATGTATAAAAATAATTTTTGGCACTGTTTAGAACAAAGATGACATTTACTCATAAATTGTTTGTAATTTTGGTTTAGACTAAAGGATGAAAATATATTTGGTTATTTGTTTTATGTAGACGAATGATGCTTCAGTAAAAATAATAATACAACAAAAATATGCCCCCCCCCCCATCCCTTCCTTGTGTGTAGATTCAATGCAGGTATACATTGACTGAATTAAACCAAACTAGGATGGAGGGGGGGGGAGTATACCAGATAAGATAAACCGTCCAAACTAGCTTAATTTGAACCCTTCAGTTGTAACCATTTTAATTTTTGTACAGGTTGTCCTACATAATTTAGATTGTTTAGTTCAAAATTAGGGTTTTAGGATAAACTAAAATTTAGGATTTCTGTGCATGTTGATCAGATAATAAATAAAAACTAGAAACATTGTTTTTTGCATAGCTGTACTCCTACAATCTGTATCTTTAAATTTCTTTCATGTTTCGCAACTGGCGTTGCCCTAGTTTGTATAAAGATAATACCGTGTTGAACTCCTTTGAACCGAACCGTAAGCACTCCGTTGCTCAATCCTCCTCATGTTGAATAAATACACAGGGTAGGGCTTGAAACTTTATTGCAGATTATCAGCTTCAGTCTAATAAACAAATAACATTTATTTTCATGGAAAAAGCATTGAGGGTACAAGAAACAAATAAAGTACCCCTCAGGCATTAAAAAACCATGAACAGCCCAATATTTATCATACGACTATTTAAACTATTTTAATATTTACAAAGACATTTCTCATGAATATATATCAAGTATAAGAAATAAAAGATTTTTTCTTAACATTTTAGAACAATTTCTCGTAAAGATTGAGTAGAACGAAAAGAACATTTTAAACATATCTACCACAGTCATTCGCAGGGTTTTTCAGCACGAAATATTAGAACTCTTTACTGATTCCGAATATACACTAGAAAAAACGTTTGAATACAGAACGCGTCCATGACACAAAACTGTGCCTGCGCAATAAAATCAAAACATACGATACAAACAGGTTTCTCTCCGTATTCAACTCTTTCCAGAAACATCTGTACAGACCACTCTCTTGTTGCAGGGGTGAACAAAATTTCCCCATTGAACAGGGGCATTTCATAGACTCAAGAGACGCGACATGGCTCGCGTAACACTCGCCACCGGGGAAAGAAAAGAAAAGAGTTCTACTTGCACCCCGCAACTTCTATCTCTCGAAACGAAGAAACAACCTGAAAATCACTAATCACTTAGGTTTAAAAAAAAAGCTTAAAAAAGTCTGTCCTCCCAGGGAATCTCCAGCTCCATCTCCTCCTCTTCCGAGAACACACTCCTGGGAACGCTCTCTATTCTCTCATCATAAGTTAGAGGACACTCTATCACTCTCCTAGAGAAACCTGGGGCACTCATCCTCTTCTTCTTCTGCACCTTCTCCTCTTTCTCCTCCAGGAATACATCATCATCCTCCTCAAGTACCACCACCTCCTCGAAGACATCCCCCTGCTGAGGCTCGGAGACCTCCTCCCCGGAATCACTCCTAACTCCGGAAGGACCAGGAGCAGGCTGATCCAGGGAAGCGCCAGCCGGCTCCTCAGCAGTAGAACCAGCTTCACTCACCTTCAGACTCCTCATCCTCATCCTCTTCAACTTACTAGGCCTAGAACTATTCCTCCTTTTCACTCTAGACCTCTTCTTCGGAGTACTC
>NW_019398531.1:0-9509 GCF_000591075.1 Eurytemora carolleeae
AGGAGGGGAGGGGGGGGTTCTAGGACAGACCCTATGCGTCAAAACGACGGATCAATTACGGAAAATTAGCCGTAAACTCAAATAAATCGAATTTTTCTTATTGGTTTACATTTCCAGAAACTTGCGCTTTGTCGCGTGCATAACCAGAGTCCGCTGCAGGTACGAGTTCTCTGCAGGCATGACACCTCTATACTAAAGATCCACAACAAGTACTCTGGGAGTTGAGAACCGTATGGAGCATTGAGATTATTCATGTGATCTCGTGCAACTAGTAAGATTGCTCTCGAACGGTCGAACCTCTGTTCTGTTAAATGAAAATATATTCTGGATTGTTAAACCTTGTTTCATTAGAGCCCGTCCTGACGGCCTCTATATTGGTGACACCGACTTTGAATTTTCTTTGAAATTTCATTAAGAAACATTTCTACTACACACCCTAATGTTTGAAAAATAAATTGACCGGTAACATTAATAGTTAAGATTCTGCAATGTTTAAGAAAATGTATAAAAAAGATCATATAAATGCAATCAATATTTGTTTATCTTTTTGACAGTAATTAAATTTGACACATCTGTGTAAATGTTTTTTTTAATTGCTTGAAAAAAAATTTAATTCTTAGGTCTGTTATAGCGGTTATTGGTTTTTTATTAACGCCATGCCGCCTTCCCATTAAAAGTGAACAGTTTTAAAGGGGACAAAGAAAGAAATAAGGATCATTTCCTGAATAACCATTTATGGAACAGCATAGCTCGGCCCAGAAATTAGGTTCATCTGGAGAAATTTTATGTAATGGACATATTTTCAATTGTTCAGAAAATTTTTTAGTTTTAGCTAGGCCACGGGTTTCAGACTCCCCCCCCCTCCCAAGTAATTCCCTCCTTCTGTATCCTCTACTAGTGAAGAAACTTTTCTCTGAAATCAATTTTAAGAAGTAAATAGTTTTCTTCTAGAAATTCGATTACATGTTAACAAAAGGTATTTTCACAAATATCCAAAAATGGCCGTCGCAAATAGGTTTTATTGATAATAAAATTGAAAAAAAAACCTTTTTTTGGGGGACATAAGTTAATTTTGTTATGGTAAAAAGTTTTTTCCACAGATCTGGCACGTTGTTCTACTCTGTGAACTAATTTGAGCTGCTGGATTCAAGAAGGTTCTTTTAACAGTCATATTATGATTTTTGAATTTTCATTTTAACTTTGACTGTTGACTTTTTCCTCTTTTTATAATATCATTAAAACCGGTGACGGCGATATTTCTTTTAATTCCTAGAAGAATACTATTTTGTTTCTTGAAAAATGAAAATGATTCCTGTGAAATTAAAATTTATAAAAACTTTCTATTTACCCAAATATGTAATAAGATTAAATAAAGCTTTTTTTTTAGAATTTTTCAATATTGTTTAGTATTGCACAGAATGGAGATATCAGAGTTATATACAAGGACGACAATCTTGAGAAGATATGTAAACCCTCACACCTTTCTAAATATGAGGTAATAATGGATATTTTTTTATGTCATCAGAGTCCAAATTTAAAGAATTTTGAGTCACATCTCAATTCCGCCAAATGTTATTTCAATTGAGCGACGGCTTAAATCTTTTAACCTTAAATACAAATTTAAGTTCAACAAACCATATTTGAGCGGCGTCTCAATTTTAAGCCGCGGCTAAAATTCTTTTCGGCCTCAGGTTACCCAAATTAACATTTTTCTCGAATTGAAAAATATGAACGAATCATTTTATTTGATAAATGTGAAGATTACTTCAACAAATGAATGAATGATTTCAAATCAGGTGTGTATATTTTTCATGAGCATTTTCATTGACAAAGATTAAGAAGGAATGGAAAAGGTGGGAAAAATAAGGGTATGGAAATCTTGATAATATCCAAATATATTAATTTAAAAATGTTATATGGGTGTAAAGTTTAATGAATCATTTCACGTGTAGGAGTGGCAGGTGGTGAAGGGTGGTGACTGGTGAATCGGGGGTGAATAAAAAAGTGTAGAACCACCAAATTTTTCATCCTTTTTAAAACTTCTCTTCAATTAGTTATTTTTTCCACAATAATTCATTGATATTCCCCAACTCAATGCATGCATACTGCAAAAGCAAGTATTGTGAATTACAAATTATTATCATAGAATCAGGGGGATGATTTTTAAGAAAATAAACAGCCATGAAACTCTGACACTATCAGATAATGTTTAGATAATGTTAAATCAATAATAATGATTTACTTAAAAGAGTTCTCATTAACATTTCGTTCCCAATCACATAACTTATATTTTATAGTTTCAATGTTAACTTTCAAAGAATTTTATGTTTAGGGTCCTCCAGAGAACCAACCTCAAGAGGAAGTTCAAAAGGTAGGAGTGACTACAGTTGATACTAAGCACACTGCTGTAAATGGACCATCATCATGTTTTTTTATACTGTTTACCTTATCTTACTCTGGGATTCATTCTTACTCTTGGATTCATTCTTACTCCTGGAATCATTCTTACTCTAGGATTCATTCTTACGCCGGGATTCATTCTTTATCTAGTATTCATTGTTACTGTAGGATTCATTCTTACTCTAGTGTTCATTCTTACTCCGGGAATCATACTTATTGGAGGATTCATTCTTTCTCCCAGAATCATTCTTCCTCTAGGATTCATTCTTACTCCGGAAATCATTCTTACTCTAGGATTGTTTCTTACTCTGGGATTCATACTTACTCAAGAATTTGTTCTTACTCTGGGAATCATTCTCTAGGATTCATTCTTACTCCAGTTATCATTCATACTGTAGGATTCATTCATACTCTGGGAATCATTCATACTGAAGGATTCATTCTTACTCCAGTAATCATTCATAATGTAGGATTCATTCATACTCTGGGAATCATACTCTGGGAATCATTCTCTAGGATTCATTCTTACTACGGGAATCATTCATACTGGAGGATTCATTCTTACTCTGGGATTCATTTTACACTCTAGGATTCACTCTTACTCCGGGAATCATTCTTACTCTAGTATTCATTCTTACTCCGGGATTCATTCTTAGTCTAGGATTTATTCTTACTGTAGGATTTATTCTTAATCTGTGATTCATTCTTACTCCAGGAATCATTCTTACTCTAGGATTCATTCTTACTCCGGGAATCATTTTTACTCAAGGATTGTCTTACTACGGTATTCATTCTTACTCCGGGATTCATTCTTACTCCGGGATTCATTTTTAATCTAGGATTCATTCTTAATCTAGGATTCATTCTTACTCCAGGAATCATTCAACCCTAATTTTAATTCAGAAAATATGCCAGCAACACTAACATAAGGCATATCTTCAATAGAAACCCATTTTAATGTAGCAACAAATTCAATTCAACTTTTAGATTTTATAACAAAAATTTAAAAATTGGACAAAAAATGCCACAAAGCAAAAATCTGCGACAAAAGGGAAGCTTTACACCCGCCACAAAATTCCTAGAGGAAACCATGGTTATTTGATATAATGTGTAAGATATTGTTGTTTTTCTAGCTTGAAAAGTGTTTGATTCTGATAATTCTAAAATTGTTTTACTCCAGCAGAAATGTGCATTGTGCAAGTTATTTTTTGTAGAATAAAGATTTTTTAAAATAAAAAATCTGGATATGTTAATTCATACTTCAGACTAAGCAAGGGTTACGTTTTAATCGGACTTTCCACTCTTTCAGATTTAAACTTGATTTGAATTGATATAAAGGGTCGCTTATAAACACGAGGTTCCATTTTCTGATCGAATTTTGATGTTTGATGTATAGATTGGTGCCCCCGAGAATACCTGTGTTGAGACGACTAGCTGGACAAACTCAGTGTCAGGGAATTCAACTATTCTTGAACAATACAACCATAATCATTCAAGGTATGCGGGGTACAATTAAAGCTATGCGGGGTTAGATATTTAAGGTATACAGGGTTAGATATTCCAGGTATAAAGGGGTAGATAAAAGGTAGAAATGTCAAAAAATAACCTACCCTCCGAGGTGCAGGCCTGGGATAATGTTTTTCAAGGATTTGGCGGGGAAAATGAGAAAACTGGGACCAAAAAAGTTATTCCCCCTGGTTTTGATATACCCAAAATTAATTTTTTTTTAAAATCTACTATTATTTTCCTGATATATATAATTTTTTAATCCTTATTTCTTATTTATATAACGCACTTTCTGCTCATAGAACGTCAATTAACAAGACAATGTAATTAACAAGGTGCGCTAAAAAAGTCAATGTTTTTTTGGGTATTGAGTACAAGACGTAAAATTGTTACAGAAAATTTATCAATATTCAAGAGAAAAAAAATATTATATCTTAAAGTCAAGAAACCCTTAAAAGTAAGAGAGAGTAAACTATTTTCTAAGAAACCAGAGATCTTAGATTTAATTTATATACATTTGTCAACTTTTTTCTAATCTACAGTAAGTTGCAATTTTATCTAAAAGCATCGATAAATCTATACTTCTTACATAGGGGGGGAGGGGGGGGGTGCAAAACGTATTGCTCTCCTTGAAATTTAAAGAGTGTTTAAACATAACTTAGCATTGTCGTAGGAGGCTGATTTGTTGCATGCGAACTTAGAATTATGTATATTACATGCATTTTTCAGTTTTTAACGGATCCGAGCAAAAGTACATTACAGTATGGGTCATCTTAGCACAGATTTTGCATGTTGTATGTCGATTTATAGGTAACTGGCACGAAGAATTTATTTTAAGGTCAAAATAAATATAGGAGAATTCTGACCGGCGCGCTAGTAGCTGACAGTTACATTATGGGTCATCTTAGCACAGATTTTACATGTTGTATGTCAATTTATAGGTAATTGTGCACGAGGACTTCATTTTTGAGGTCAAAATAAATATTGGAGCCTTCTCACCGGCGCGCTAGTACCCGGCAGTTTTTATTATGGGTCATTTTCCAACATAATTTACATGTTGTATGTCGATTTATAGCTAATTGGGCACAAGGAATCCATTTCTTAGGTAAAAACTTTTGTAAGACGACTCTGATCGACGCACTAGCAGCCAGCAGTGTTCTAGTACCCTAGAATCGACATGCTACATGAAAAACATATGGCAGGATGTACACGAAGGTGACTGCTGGCTGTTAGCGCGTTGATCAGAGTAATCTTTTTAATTAAGAAATGGAATCCTTGTGCCCAATTACCTATTAATGCTTTCATATTTATTTTGATCTCAGAAATGAACTCCTTGGGGTCAATTACCTGTAAATTTACATACAACTTGTAAAATTTGTGCTAAGATGACCCTTAATGTAATTGTCGGCTACTAGCGCGCCGGTAAAAATGCTCCAATATTTATTTTTACCCTAGAAATGAATTCCTCGTGCCCAATTGCCTGTAAATCGACATTCAACATGTAAAATCTGTGCTAAGATGACCCATAATGTAACTGTCGGCTACAAGCCTGCGTTTCAGAATGCTTTCATGTCTATTTTGACCAGTGCTTAGGATCAGGATCCGGATCCGTTGGATCCGCAAGATTTTGGCTTCATGGATCCGGATACGCAACAATATGGGGATCCATGGATCCCCATACAAGGGGTAAAATATCAACCAAAAACTGCAAAAGCAACTTATTTATAAAATCCAATTCAGAACTTTTGAAGAAAAAAAAGATTATAAAAATTTCCTCATTTCTGAATGGTTCATCAAGTTTTAGATTAAAAATAAGCGAAAAAAATTAAACTTGTACTTTGAAAATTATTTTTTGTTAAAGAAATGCAGTAAATCTTAAAGAAATCACCCGGATCCGGATCCATTTTTTTCCAGTGCGGATCCGGATCCGCATCAAAATTAAGTGGATAAGCACTGATTTTGACCTTGGAAATGAATTCCTTGTCCCAATTTTTCTAGAGTTCGATGTATCTCATGCTACTTTTATTCTAACTTAGGCCAAACTTAGCACATAAGTATCCTAAGATATTTTCTTTAATTGCGCGCGGGCGCGGACATTTAAGGCTTGGAAGGTGATTTTTTTGAGCGCAGATTTGTTTTAACAGTGTCAGGATAAATGTTCCAAGTGCAATGAATGAAGTTGATATTGATTTACTGTAAAAAAAATCTTATTTTTTTCACTAGAAAACGCGCGCGCCCGTGCACTTTTGCTGGGATCCGTTCAAACCCAAAAAATGCATGTAATATACATAATTTTAAGTTTGCATGCAAAAAATCAGCCTCCTACGACAATGCTAAGTTATGATTAAACACTGTTTAAATTTTCCGGAGAGTAATACGCCAAACTGGTTCGATTTTACTTTTGATAATTTGAACAAATATTATTTTCAATTTTATTTTAAATTCCATAACCGACCCACTTCTTTTCTTCTTTGGCTTTACTTTTTGACTACCCCCTTTTTTGCTGGGGGGGAGNTTATTTTATATTTGCATATATTTAAGTATGTAATACAAAAATCGTATGGTTATTTCAATTTGCATATTTGCAGTCACTTAAACATGGTATTCCAAAAATTGGCAGATTTTTCTAAATTTGCCGATTTTTGCAAAAAAAAATTTTGATTTAAATTTACTTTGTTCTCAGGTAGCCCTGGACAATCCTGTTGCAACAGTGGATCAGAGTACAATTGATAACGTGAGTAAAAATCATGGGAATATATTATAGGGGTTTATATTTCCTTGATAAATATTTGTCACAGATTCATCCTTTGTAATCATATTTTTGGTGTAAACTGAAAGAAAATTTAAACTACATTAAAAACCCGTAGTTGCCAAAAATGTTAAAAAGAGAAATATGATAATATAAAAAAATATATCCCTGGTCTAGTAAAGGCCTGACAATTTTAAATTAAAATTCTTTGTTTTCAGCTAATCCTGGACGACGACGAACAACTGGATAAACTTGATAACGTAAGTTAAAATTCTCAGGAACATAACACAGGGGTATATATTTCCCTCACCCCTGTATTAATAGTTTTTTGCTGTAATTAACATCGTTTAGGGCGAGTACTGGGTTTAATTTCAGGGTACTGTGGGTACTGGGTGGTAGTGTGGTATACTGAAGGGTTACTTGGGTGTAAGGGTGTACTGTAGGATACTGCAGGTACAGGGTGCTACTGGGTGGTACTGCGGATACTAGTGGAATATGCAGGGTGGCCTAAATGTACGGATTCTACGGATTTTTTTTGTAACCCTAAAATTGTACGGATTGTACGGGATTTTTTTTCAAATTGTACAGATTGTACGGATATGTATCCTGGAAGTACACTTTTTTTTTACTCATTTAAGGAAATTTTTCATGAAAATTTCAAAAAAAAATCTCTTCAAAATGAAGTTAGTTTAACTTATTTTCTGCATTCTAAATAATATTAGATTGATTAATGTTTCAATTGACAATCAACATTATTCATAATTTTCGAGATATGTCCCAGAAGTGATCATTTGAGAATATGTTTATCTGTCTAGCTATCTGTCTATCCATATGTATATCTATCTGCATGTCAGTTTTATTTATATTTGTATCTATATGTTTATATATCCTATCTGTCTCTCTGTTAATCTATTTCTCTTTGTCTGTCTCTTTATAAGATCTGAGCACATCCTTTCAGGTTTCTTTCGTTTTTCTGTAAATCTTTTCATTTTTAGTTAAATATAAACTTTTTTTTAATTGAGTGTCTAACCCCTGTACTACCTCCCACCACGATAACTTTAATTATATTAGAACCTAAATCTACACTCCACTCTTTCTAATTATAACCTAATCGTTTGTTTGTTAAATGCATAGAGAATAGAATATATATTAGAGGGGAATTTACTAGAAAAAAGTAAAACGGCCATTTTGTTGTACTGTTTCCATACTGCAGGTGTACTTTACATATTTATGCTATCTAACCTTTTGGGTCCTGGAATATCATTTTATAGAAAATCTAAAATTATTGTTAAAAGAAAACCAAATTATGAAATAGGCAGGTTTCATAATTGACCAATGATCATTTCACATTGGCTCTATGCCTTCCACTTTACAAACGATGATTTTCCGTTATAACTATAAATCAAATGATGTTTTTATTCTCCTAATTCATTAAAAAGTTTATTTAACAGTTTAAAAAATTCGAAATTGAAATGAATGGTCAAGGGAACATATTGTTTTAATGTACTCTACCGCATATAATTTGTGAACATTTACATTTGTACACTTTGAACTCCCTTTCAAGCTGAAAGGGACTGAAAAAAATTATACCGAGAGATTCTTTCAATTCCCCTCTAATATGTATTCTATTCTCTATGGTTAAATGGCCTAATTCACACCGATCTAAACAGTTTTTAAAATTAGAATCAGCGCCCTATAGTTCTCTAGGTCTCTGGTTCTCTGGTTCTCTGGTTCTATGGTTCTATGGTTCTATGGTTCTATGGTTCTCTAGTTCTCTATTATTTAGTTCTCTAGTTCTCTAGTTCTCTAGTTCTCTAGTTCTCTGGTTCTCTAGTTCTCTAGTAATCTGGTTCTCTGGTTTTCTGGTTATCTGGTTATCTGGTTCTCTGATAGTTTTTGGCATCCCGTTATGGTTTTTTGGCACTAATTTCTTTGATTTCAAGATGCCTCAAACTGGTTACAAAATACATTATGTCCGTCTGGGGCGTATTGAGAAATTTGATCAGGGGCTTAAATTTTTTATCATTCACTATTTGAGGGGGGGGGGGCTCACCACCTGTTGGGGTATGAAAACCCCTGAAATCAATTGATTATGTGTACTTATTTATCCACATTTTCACCTTGCAAAATTGTCATGTTTATTTCATTTCCAAATTGTTATTATCAGATTGTCACTTTTATGACGTTACCAAAATTATATTACCAATTGTCGTTACCAAATTGTCATTACAAAATTATCACTTTTGTGAACTTACCAAATTGTCATTGCCAAAAATCAGTTACGGCATTTTTTTGGCATCCCATGACGGTTTTTGGCATCCAAAGGCAGTTTTTGGCATCCCATGACGCTTTCTGGCATTCCATGACGGTTTTTGGCATCCCATGACGGTTTTTGGCATCCCATGACAGTTTTTGGCATCCATTGGTAGTTTTTGGCATCTCATGACGGTTTTTGGCATCCCATGACTGTTTTTAGCATCCCATGCCAGTTTTTGGCATCCCGTGACGGTTTTTGGCATCCCTTTGCAGTTTTTGGCATCCCGAGACAGTTTTTGGCATCCCGTGACAGTTTATGGCATCCCACGACAGGTTTTTGGCATCCCTCAAGCTGGTGACAAAAAAAGGCCTGACACTTTTAAATTAAAATTTTTCGTTTTTAGATAATCCTGGACAATACTGCAGCAACGGACTACGAAAAGAGTAAACTTGATAATGTAAGTTAATATTCTCAGGAACACAGGGGTATATATTTCCTTAATATATTTCCATTTTTTCACAAGCAACTTGGAAATATACACCCCTGTATTAATAGTTTTTTGCTGTAATTAACATCGTTTAGGGCGAGTACTGGGTT
>NW_019398532.1:0-9541 GCF_000591075.1 Eurytemora carolleeae
ATATATATATATATAAATAGATCAGATTGGATTCCATTTAACCTCCAAGCCTGAAAAATGCCATTAAAATTAAATACCTATATTTTTCTTGACATTTTGCGCAATTAAAAGTTTAGAAAAATATTTTCTTTATACATTTGTGCAATTATTGGTATTATATTTTATACATGTTTAACGATATGAAAGTGACAGTTATTTTTAAAGAGAGTCTCAATGAAATTTCAATTGACCGGCCCTCCATATAAAAAGGGTAATGCCCAATTCACAACAGTACCTTTTATTTCTTTATATGATTAATTATCTAGAGGATATCGACGTTTTAGCCTGAAAATTCTTAAATTTTCTCTACATTCTTTGTTTCTCTAGCAAGAAATCCGCAAGTCAATTTTTAAGCTGTGATTGAACTACCTATTTTATTCATTCTTGATGAGACAAATCTTAAAAAAATTTCTGTTGAGAATCTTTAAATGACATAAACCACTCTATTTTTAATTTATATTAATGTCATGTCTTTCCACATAAACCACTCTCTATATTTTTTATTCTGAATTTGTGTCTAGTCTTTCCACATAAACCACTATCTATATTTTTATTCTATATTTATGTCATGTTTTTCCATATAAACCATTTTCTATATTTTTATTTATATCAATGTCATGTCTTTCCATATAAACCACTCTCTATATTTTTATTTATATCAATGTCATGTCTTTCCATATAAACCACTCTCTATATTTTTATTTATATCAATGTCATGTCTTTCCAAATAAACCACTCTCTATATTTTTATTTATGTCTATGTCATGTGTTTCCATATAAACCACTCTCTATATTTTTATTTATATCAATGTCATGTCTTTCCATATAAACCACTCTCTATATTTTTATTTATATCAATGTCATTTCTTTCCATCATGAAATCCAATGTACAAAATGTTTGCCTAGGAATGGTAATAATTATACACTCTGCATTCCCAAATAAGGAGGCTAGAAATGCAATCAGGAGACTTATCAAAATTAAAATTTAAATAAAAACTTGTCATAAAATGAAAGTTGAGTTTAATTTACACTTCATGCTTAAAAGGAGTGTTTGTGAAAAATTAAAGGGGAGTGTAATATCTAATTGAATTCAATATCAATCGCTACTAATTTTACTTTTATCTGTTGCGTATATAAGGATCGAGAAGAGGGTGAAAGAATACTTATACCTTATACAAATTCACAGAGTTGCATTATTCCACTCAGATCTTAAATATAATTCAATTCAATCTTAAATTAATAATTCAGATATTACAACCTATAAATGTTGAATTGAATTCGATGCTTTTGTATATAGTTGATATCTCATAATATTTTTTATTTTATTATTTATACGATGTACTTTAAATGATGATTATTTGGCCACAGAGAGGAGTGGGGGAGTGCAGAGTTCCTCAATGAGTAATCACCGCCACCCAAATGTGTTTTGCGGCAAGCGCACTCCTCAATTGGTAATCTCCACCACCTCAATTAGTAATCACCGTAAAATTTTGTTTTCTGAGATTTGAATTTAATGTACTTTTAACACAATTTTTGACATCTATCAGGGTTTTATGGCATCTGTATTGACTTAAACTAAATTTTCAAATTATTTTCAGATTTGTTTGGTCAACAAAAACTGAGAATCAAGGCACAGTTCATTTTAGCCGAATCTTAGATCCAATTCGCCCATTTAATGACTGCATTTCATGATTGGCGTTAAGATACTAAAAGGTCGGGCTGCCTGTTTACTAAAAATTATCTCATCCCATGCAAAGTAATATTCATCTCCATATAAAGGATATTTTCAAAAAAACCTTTACAGTGTAGATTTTTGTATTCGCCTACTTGAGTTCAACATCTACAACAAAACTAATTATCTGCATAGAAAGTACTTAAAATTTACTAAAAATTATCTCATCCCATTTAAAGTAATATCCATCTCCATTTATAAGATATTTTCAAAAAACCTTTACAGTGTTGAGATTTTTGCATTTGCCTACTTGAGTTCAACATCTACAACAAAACTAATTACATGCATAGAAAGAGCATAAAATTTTGAAAAATTAGTCTCATCCCACCCCTTACTGAAAATGAAGTATTTAGTCTACTAATAATGGATTAAAGTTTCCTCTCTATATAAGGAGTTTAAAACAACATTCAGAGGAAAATGTCGCAAACATTCTTAAAGCAAAACTTGAAACTAAAAAACGTAAAATATTTATAGCACTTAGTGTGGCATATTTATTGATTTATTTTCGAAACTAAGGAGCAATAAAGAAAGCTTTAACAATATTGTACACCATAGGGCCATTGACAGAGGTCAATATGGTCTTATTTCTAAGAAATAACTGATTTAATGTTACGCTTATTTTGGATGAGTACCAATTGAGGTGGTGGAGATTACTAATTGAGGAGCGCACTTGCCTCAAAACACATTTGGGTGGCGGTGATTACTCGTTGAGGATTTCTGGACTCCCCCCCTCCTAGGAGTCTCTGATCTCGAGATTTCAAGGATTTCCCTTGAGAGTGACACCAATCAGTCAAAAATCGCCATGTAAAGTAAAGCAAATATAAAAAGTAGTTTTTAAAACACAAAATTTGATAAATGTAATCACAGAGAGACTTGGGGTAACCCTAATATACCTGGAGTAAATACAAGGTACAACAAGTGGAAATGTTCACATTTTCCCCCCAAAAGCCACAATTTTTCATTTTACTCTCAGAAATATAACCTAGTATAAATGCATTTAGCGATAGCATTTTTGACTTATAGATATAATTACTAAGCAAGATGAGTGACACAGTCAAATTGAGCTTAACTGAAAAATTCATTCACTATGAAAAAAAACCTCATACCATTGTTAAATAACCCATTTTTATCCAACTTAAAAGTCGACTATTATTCACTGTTTTTAAAAGTTATGTAAACAAATATCTTAAGGGAATGTAAGCGTAATTTCAAGCGACCTTCCATTTATAGAGTGGCAATTGTCTGATACAACGATATCCTTTAAACCTTTGTTTGATCAAGTTTCAAAGTTTCATTGATATTCTTATTTTTATAGCGGCAAATTAAGGGCCAAGAAAAATATAGCATGCTAACTTCTTATCTGATAGATAGATAAGTTCTCCATACACTTGACGACCAATATAGGAGACGTCAAATTGTCGACAAATGTAGTTTAGGGAAGGAATGGCCTCAGAGTACTCTGTAAAGTGTACACTGTACAGTGTATACTGTTACCATGAGTCTCCCTGCACTCTATCTTCAGCTATATACTAATGAGGGCATCTTCCTCATAGTTGTCTGGACACAGTGTTAAAGGGTACCATTGTTAATAGGATATACCTCTCAATAAATGAAAGTTCACTTGAAATTATGCGACAAAAGATATTTCTCTTTCTTTATTTAGACTGGTCTTTTTACTGGGAATGGGGCCTGATGCTAACACACAAAACTCTGTAATGTCTGAAGCTATGCAGTACAAAGATATTGTACAAGGCAGGATTCATAATATTCATCAGAAATAGAGGGTTAAAAACACTGTTGACACTAAGAAATACATGAAAAGACGCATGTTTAATTAATTTACTCATGTCATTCATTTATAGCTGTTGGGAGAATATATTTTTTAAACAAAATAAAAAGCCAAGGTTAATATAAGAATTTGACCACAGAGCCAAACCTTCTTCAAATCCTAAAAACATCACTTTTTAAAAAAAAACTTTTCACTAGGGAGCTAGCCACCCTTGCCCCTAAAAAATTAAATTTTGCCCCCCCTCACACAAGTGTGGCACACTGCTGTTCATAATTATCAACCAGACCATTACAAAATCTAATAGTTAAAAAAGAGCAAAAAACTTTTGAAAAATATATTTTTTATTCTTTTCAGTATATCATATATCAATATCATATCAGTATCAATTATATCATGACAAGATTACACTGGAGACAGTATTATTTAAGCTTTTTAACAATACCATATCTGTATTTGTGGCGCTTAGTGCAAGAAAATGTGTCCCAAAACACCAGTCAGATCTCCATCTTGCTGGCCTCCTTTTCACTAATGAAGTAGATCGTGATCCACAGGGAGTGGCCCCATACTAATGCAACCTTACCCAGAATCATCTGGTGTATGGCCCCGTCCCTTCCAACACCATCATCTGGATGGACGCCCTCACCACCATCAACACCGTCTTCGTCAAGTCTTTAGTCATCCAAGATCCCCCTACTGACCTTCACAGTTCAACTTGTTGATCCTACATCTACTGCTGATCCAACAACCAAACCAATCAAAACAATCATATCAAGCAAACCGGATCCGCCAACCAAGCCAGCTCCTCCTACCAAACCAAAAAAACAAAACCAGATCCTTCCATTGGACCAGATCCCTCCAACAAGCCAGTGTCTTTAACCAAACCTAATCCTTCAACTCAACCAGATCCGTCCACTGAACCTATTCTTTCAACAAAGCCAGACCCATCTACCAAACCTGATCCTCCAACCAAGCCATAAATACAATTTTAAGCACCATAATTCTCAAACTTATCTCAATTTTTTTAGCAAATTTTATCCTTTATTTTTAATCAATAATTTACATTCATTTATTTAATTTGAAAATAGATAAAAGAGGGAAAGACAATGTTAACCTCAGAACCTGCCAGAATTATGTTTATTTTATTAAACAGTAAAACAATGTTACACCAATATTTTTCTTAAACAACAAACAATGTCATACTAATATTTAGCTCCACTAAAACTGTATTTTAAAGGTTTGAAATTAATGAATTTTATTGAGACTATGTGTCATGGAGTAGAGGAGCCATCAATCATCAATCAACTAATCACCCGACAAACCAATCACTAATCATCTAAACACCAACACCCTGCTTAAATTTCAACAAGATTATACATATTGATGATAAAGATTGTTCAATCCAGGGGTTAAAATGATAAAAATAAAAGAATTTTCGTTAAAAAGTTATGAAAATATGCAGAGCTGTTTTCAACCATTAAAAAACAGGTTAAAAATATCCTTCCATTCAAATCTACGGTCTTAGAATTAACAAAAAATAATTAAAAGCTTTAATAATACTGCCTCCAAATTCAAAAATTCTGGCTCTAGGGGTGCATGTTTAGAGGTGGTGCATGTATATGGGGTGCACAGGGGTCTCGCCCCCCCCCCCACTACCACACTGTACAAGCTATCTTAAGAGGTGGATCTAAGTTTGAGCCTTAAACCTTTTTTGAATTACGACTCCAGCCAAAGAATAGAAATTGCAGGCTTTAGAGGTCAAAGATCTTAGTATGAATATTATCTGAAACAAGGAGATTTCTTGGACACTTATCGTAATCTCTCATACAAGAGCATCCTGGGTAAACTGTGGGTCTCAAACTTCTGTGAGCAAGCTGATTTTGTTGTTAAAGCAGATGATGATACGTTTGTTGATCTGTATGCTACCTTCTTCTTTACTAGGTATATCATTGAACACATGCTTAGCTAAATTTTTTTAAATGGCGCTCGGAAAGAACTAGGTAGTTTTTCCATTTCACTTTATCCTGTGAGTGATTCCTGAAAACTTTAAATGATAGCTCTTATATAATAGGATATAATTGCCAATCAGAATCAAACACTTGTTTCAATTGTGATGTTTTATCTTTTTTGCACATCACTAAGGGCAATTTTTCAAATTAAAAAAAAATCTCAACTGAGTTTGTTTTACTGGACAATTTGGAAAAAAATTATGTATAGCATGCTAAAATAAAAAAAAATATTTTGAGTAGGGCTTTTTCCTATTGTTCTTGATATTGAGCTAAAATTTCATCTCATGGTACATAATTCAATGGGAAGAATTTTGTTTTTCAATTGGTCATCTGTAAATTCCTCAACAAGATGGCAATACCCAATTCAAAAGTTAACCCCTTAACATTGGTATCAAAAGATGCACATGGAGCCGGTAAATACTATTAAATTGTTCTTACTTTGATATTTTCAAAATGGTTTGATTTAACGTTAAAAACTATTACAAATCGTCAATACTAATTCTATCATAAGTTCCCAATCCAATTTGAGTCAGCAGTAGTATTTATTTGTGATTAAATGTTTACAATGACAATGTGTTGGCAATACCTTGAGAGCCCAGAATATAAGAACAACGGTTTTATCCTTTGCAGAATAAACCCAAACACTATTATTAGAAATCCTAAAAACAAGGTAACATTTTTCTTTTAAAAAAATCATAAGTATATTTTAACCATCACCAAGTTACTTTTAAATATTTTTTAGTGGTATGTGAGCTATGATGAAGTATCAAAAAAAGAAGGAGGTCTATTTCTTTATTTCATACATATACCTGAGCTGGTGGGTGGGCACTTTTGAATTTTACGCAGAATTCTCTAAATTTTGGATCTCAAGCAATTTCTCTGTTCTCTCATTGGTAGAATGCTCAATTCACTAGCTTTTGATTGGCTGTTCACGGGATATTGTATAAAGATTAAANCATGCAATATGGAAATTACCTATTTACAACGGTTTATTAAGCTTGTAAGATCAAATACAAATTAAACATTCATGTTTTTGTTTCTTTAAACTGATTATTTTCAATTGCGGTTTCTCGCATGCAATACGCATTTATTACTTACAAGAAGCAAGGGAGAAATTTACATAAAAAAACACTTTCCAAATCAGAAAAAATGTTTACTTCCATAGTTTTGCTCAGACTAAGCTGTTTCAAGGGTACCGTTGTAAATCTGGCTTTGGATATCTTTAAATGAAGAGTCACTGAAAATTGCACTGACAGTCCCTTTGATTAACCTTTCGTTACTAATTTTGAAGTTATCAACTGTATTTTTAGTGAAAGTGTTAAAATTCAAGCATTTGGATATGAAGTCATTTTTTTCATTGGATATGAAGAACGGCTTGTTGAGCAAATCAATTCAAAATCCAGAAATATATCACAAGGAATTGTAATGTTTTTCAGCCATAGACTATTATTTTTATGTGGAAATTTTAATCAAAATATTAAATAATCTTATAAAACCATTTTCTGTCATTTAGTACAAACTTAATTTTTCTATTCATTATATCTTTGTAACTTAATAGGGTAAACCTTATATATTTCAAACTTAGATTATTTTATTTTTCAGAAATCTTAAATTGAAATATCTAAAGTCTAAGAGATTAGTTCGCAAAGATGTAGGGATTAGAATTGAAAAGTTTGTAGCAAAGACCCTAATTCTTTGTTCTAAATAATGAACATTCCAATCAATGATGCAGGATTATTTGGCTGTACTTGCTAGAAGAAATTTTGAGGTATATTTTACATGACACATGTTTAAAATCATGTTTGTCATCTTTAATGTTTGACTTCCATTTATTGTTGTTGATTTTGCAGTTGCTTTGTTGGTAAACACCAACTGCTTCCATAACTATTTAAAACAATGCCTTGTTTAACAGTTTACTAAAATCAGATTTTTTCACGAAAATTGCTTAATTCTGAATTGCTAAACTATTTGACACAGCGCTGTTTAAATAATTTTATTATAAAACTTTTTCTGATTCAAATAAGAAGTTTACTATTTCGATATTTTTTAGTTAATGCCAAGTTGCTAAGCTCTAATTCTGAACGTTTTTAGATCTNTCTGATCTCTCAGTCCGCCCTTCTCCCTCCATGTACTCCCTTGGGACCTCTTACAGGGTGAGAGTGATGACCTACGCAGGAAAAGGAAAGATCATTCTTACTACGGAGGTCAAGCTGAGACTGCACTGGAAAAACTCTGAGACTTTCAGCCATAGAAGAAGACCTCAAGTTCTGGGATCTCATTTTCAATTCTTCACAAATGGAGGTCATTCACAGGAACTTTGACCTTGCATCACACGGGTCAGATCGCCATCTTGCTAGGAGGTGACAACCACCTGTTACTGAAGTTGAATGAGATCCACAGGGGTGGCTCCGTCTCTTCTAACACCATCACCTGGGTGGAACCTCTCCTCTCCTCCTTCGTCAAATCACTGGCCATCCAGGACATCCAAGAACAAACCCTGCTCACCACCTCCACTGAAAACAATCCCATCACGCAAAATTAGCTCCAGAAGCTCACCAAGGAGAAGGGCATCCAAGGACGACATGAACAACACCACTGTGGACACCTCCAACAACTGAGTCTAGGTCAAATACCTTTACAAACCCAACTTACCCGACCTTTGAGAGAATTATTATGGTGCCACCAAGAGAACTCATGCACATCATGAAATGGATCTACAGCCAGCTTGAGATTGTGACCGAGATGAACAAGTATATGCATCTAAATTACTCACTTAATCTTCCAACCTATGAAATCTTCATGGCTTAATTGGGTAAAGCGAAAAGCCAGAGTATAGTATTGTATATATGTTCTCTAATTAGGTATGTCATATTTTTGATAATTACTAACTCTACAATAAATATTTTTTAAGAAGAAGTAGTTTCAGTACATTTGTACACACTTTGTTTATGCTTCTTCTTCTTTTCTATTTCTTGGCCGACTTGTATCGCACAAATTCTCATTTTTTTCAAAAATATGTAAAATAAATGAATCTCAATTTTAGAAACAGGGACTTATTAATTTTAAAAATTCTAAATTGGAGATTTTGTCCTGCAATCCAACTTCAGTTAAGGAAAATAACAATTACAAAAAATGTACAAAGAGCAACCACCTCCTTAGATTTGCGGTTTAATGCAGCAGCGGAAAGGAAGATATATCAAGAACAGATTGTATTTCTATTCTAGGACATTACATGCCAGATTCTTGACCACTTGGGCATTTGTGCACTAAAATGGTGCACTTTAGTGCATTTTAGTACATTTTTGTGCACTTGGTGTCTTGAGTCTCAAACTGTATATCTACCCTGTAAGATATATTTATCAAAGACTAGAATAGTAAAAGATAGAGAATTAGGAATTAATCCAAACTTCTAAATTTGTTTTACTCGGTTATAGGTTAATTATGCTCTCCTGTTAAAATAAAGCTAAAATTGTGATTTTGTTACGCATCTCATTTGTATGAAAAATACCACATATTTTGAAACAAAATTTGTTAAAATGTCCTTAAGTATAGTTTTGTTATAGTCTAAAGCAGAATTTTAGGCCAGTAACGTGAGCTAAGCTCGAAAAAACCATGGTTTTAAAATTTTAAAATTTTTAAAACCAATTACATTGCAGTCTGTTTTAAGATAAAGTTTATCTAAAAAGATAATAAACATAATAAAGATAATAATTTCTAACGGCAATGTATGTAAAAAAAGCAAGTTTTTGTTGATGGAAATGCTTAAAAAGTCCTAAAATCTTTTTAAATTATAGAAAAGATGACATTCTTTGGCTTCTTATTGAACCCAATTGAGGCATCGGGTTTTGCGTATAAATCCCAATGTCTTCACTTTATATTACAATTTACAAAGCTCTTTGATATGTGAATTAACTGATGATTGGCCAAGTAACAATAAACAATGATCAGATGTGTTCTACAATTTTATAAATAAAA
>NW_019398533.1:0-9744 GCF_000591075.1 Eurytemora carolleeae
TGAAAAAAATACCTAGAGAAGAGTCTAAAAAATAAAAATTATTAAGAAAATTTTTTTTTTAAATACTTTGAAATACTTTTAATTAAAATCACAAAAATTCACGGTAATAGTGTCAAAAATAAGAGTGCTAGGACAAAAAAACTACAGGGGGGAGCCAAACGCCCCCCCCCCCCTATGTGTAGGGTTAAAGATTGAACAGTGTTCACTTCTGACAATTTTCTCCTATGTATTCTATTGCAGAAATCCACTTTTCACTTCCATGGAGAAACCACAAATAAATTTTTTTTATTTTCAAAAGTAAATTATGTAGATATCTCATTCATTTTTTTTCATACATAGCTTTTATAATAAGGGTGCCGTTATGAATCGGTCAATAAATGAATTTGGTTACTTTAAATTACGCCTGCAAGGCTCCTGAACTGCATTTTCCAATTATAGACATAGATTCAAGGAGTATGAAATAGCAGGGAGATACAACTAAGAAAGAAGAAATAAGAAATATTCAGAATAGATCATTGTATACGCAGTTATAGTACATTAGAGAAATATTTCTGATTTAGATGGAGTACAGTCAGCAAAACATGAATAATCATATGGTAGGGCGGTCCGCGTCAGTCGTATCTCCCTTCTATTCCATACTCCTTGATTATATTTTCTGAAAGAAACCGATTTAAACTTATAATCTCTCTAAAGTGTTGTGAAACAAGAGACAGGGTTACTCACACAGGTTGAGACTTTAATAGCGACCTATTTAAAAACAATGATATTTAGATAGAAGGAAACAAAAAAGCTGTTTTTATATTATTGTAAATCTTCGTTCTTTTGAATTCCTCCGTTTTCTGATCAGCGATGTAAATTATTCCCATTCTCCGTGTAAATATAACTATAAAACAAACCTGAAGGAACCCAGAAATGTAAGAAAAAAGACTTAAATTAAATTATGCTGGCTTTATAAGTCTCATCCTGAGTGGGTGTTTGGCTCTGGTTCAATAAGAAGTTAACTTGTAAATCAATCAATTTATATATTACAGGGTTATCCACAAAAGATGCGTCTTTAGAGACGACTGTACGGAATTCACGCTGTCAGTTTCCTTATATTCATGATTCCCGCAAATATAAACTTATTTTATTCAATCAAAAATATATAAATAATTCAAGAACTTAAAAAACTTTAAAGATATTAACTACGGTGGAACCCATACACGTTAGTACAGTTGTAAGTAAGTAAGAAATCATTTATTTATGAAATAACAAAAACATACAAAGTAAAGTGTTTTAGGAGAAAATATTTGAAAAACTCCAAAAAATAGAGGTTGTGGAAATATTTCCCCCCAATTCTAAAAAAAATATAAAAAATAGAAATAAAAGGAAAGTTACATATTTATTGTTTACATTATATTTAATATAAATTAGTGGTGAATTGTTAGTATTTTTCGACGATGAACTAACAACTTTTAAAAATAAAAATTATAGATTTATTTGTAATGTTTTTTTTAAAAAAATAGGTTTTATGGGTTGTGAAAAATGAATAGGTTTTACCCAAAACGGACATTTATAAGCATTTTTTAATTTGCGCGAGAATTTTGACATCCTTTGTTTTATTATATCTTTTACTCTTTTTAATTTTTTTTATTCTTTTCTTTGTAAAGTCGTCTTTTCTTTCTTCAAATCTTTTGCAAACATATATCATGTGTTAGAATTTATACAAAATGTTGCGGATACATCAGATCTGGATCCAGCGAGCTAAACTGTTGCAGATCCGGATTGCTAAAATGTAACGGATACAACAGATCCGGATCAAGGGAGCTAAAATGTTGCAGATACAACAAATCCGGATCGAGGGGTCTAAAAGGTTGCGCATCCAACAGATCCGGATTCAGAGAAATAAAATGGTCCGGATCTAACAGATAAATACAAGACAGCTTTGAACCGACAGCTTTGGAAAATACAAGACAGCTTTAAACCGACAGCTTTGGAAAATACAAGACAGCTTTAAACCGACAGCTTGGGAAAATACAGGACAGCTTTAACCCGACAGCTTGGGAAAATACAAGACAGCTTTAAACCGAATACAAGACAGCTTTTAACCGACATCTTGGGAAAATACAAGACAGCTTTGGAAAATACAAGACAGCTTTGGAAAATACAAGACAGCTTTAAACCGACAGCTTGGGAAAAAACAAGACAGCTTGGGAAAATAGAAGACCGCTTTAAACCGACAGCTTAGGATAATACAAGACAAATTCAAGGCGACATAATATTAATTCTTCCGATGTCTTTATATAATGAGCTTAAACTGTACCTAAACTGGAAAAGTTTTCATAAACTTGCGGAAAAGAATTGAAAATAAAAACTTTTCATATTCCACATTCAATGACAAAAAAATGGAAAATTTTCGAAGTTTCTCTCATCACAATTTGTTCTATAAAAAATTGAAAAAAAAGTTACTTCAATCATATCGAAAATGCATTTAGAAACAAATTAAAATAAATTAAAAAAAATAATTTGATTTAATCGAATTTTAAGAAAATGCATAAATGTTACAATTTTTTCATAACTTGGCATAAATGGTTGAATAGCTTCTTCGTGAAAGTTTTTTAATTGAGGCAAATTAATTGTTTAACTGCACATAAAAAATATGTTTTTCGTTACTTCGCTTTTATTTTATGAACTGTCACTTTAACATGTTATTGATGTTAATCAACATGTTTTTGATGTTTAACAACATGTTTTAGATATTAATAACAATCTTAATTTAACTTTTGAATGTTTTCGTCTTTTGTCGATCAAAAGTCCATTTTTTGTAGCTTGTGAGGAACCGGTTTCCTGACATGTTTGTAAACACGAGCTAGCGCCGTCTTGACCTCCAGGGTAGCAAGGTCGAGGTCAGGTTGAGATTGACCTCCAACCTGACCTCCACCAGGGATAACAACAGTCTGTGGCTGCAGGATAATATGAGAAACATCTGAAGTATCCAGACCCTGAAAAAATATCATTATTATTAATTTTTAAATAAAAAAATCATTCTTCCCTTATCCAAACAAAAAATTCCTTTTCTTTATTGTCTTGACCGCTTTTTTGTCCCTTTACTTCTATTTTTAACTAAATTTTACTAAACCATGTTCTTAGAACCTAAAACTAAAAACCTTAAATAAGATAAGATAAAGTTTATTGCTAAATACATGTATCTGTGTACAGAACGAGTTTACAATATTACAAATTGATGATTATATTAACAGTACAAGTAGAAAGCAATTAGGTGGAAAATAGCTCTCGACTGTTTTGATTATTTTTTTCCACCTAATTTTAATAATGATAACAAAACATTTCAATTAAATAGATTTTAGGAGAAGTATTTCTTCTTTGTTCTTTGTAATTGATAAAGACGTTTCAACGAATGTTGTCTCATTTCCCCATTAGCAAAAATAGGACTTTTAATTATTTTTGGTTTGTAATGAGAAATGTATGAATTTCCAAAGAAATCCGGATTTTTTTATAGTTGCTAGCATCTTAATCATAATGACATCTTATAATGATTTAACTAAGAACTATTCATAACTCTTTTATCTTGGTTCGCAGTATTATAATGTTTTTGGACAGAAATTTTCTCTTTATCGAGAAGATTTAAGCCTTTTAGATTTTTATGTTGTCCCGAGCTTTAGCGAGGGACAAAATATAATCTAAAAAGACGAGAACCTTCGAGATATAGAGGAAATTTCTGTCTAAAAACTTTATAATACTGCGAACCGAAATAACAGTGTTATAGGTAATTTTTTGAAACGTTTGTGTACTTGTCTTATTTCAATGGCTATTTCTATAGATCAAACAAGCTTAAGCAGAAGTAAAAAAAAATAAAGTTGATTTCAATTTTATTTTTATTTCAATTGAATTTTTTTTTTGTAAATTCACGATGAAGTGAACTAAGAATGATAAATTACACAATAGTTTCATAAAAATTTCTTGCTCCGAAGAAACAAAGACAATATCTTGACAATAATTAAGAACATATCTTCGTTGGTTTTCTATCTATCGTTTCCTCAACATAAAACCACTTTTACACAGAAACCACAAGGAAACATGGACATCTCGTTTATTCCCAATCATGTTGTGAATCGGACATGCTTCCTTTTCATTAAATGAAAAAAATGTCTTTAGTCCTTTTAACTGACCTGGGATTCTGCCAGTAATCGTTTAAGAACCAAGAGTAGAGTCTCAATCATCTCAGACAAAACAATATCCTACAAACAATTATAGACAGGATTAGATTTTTTTTTTAATAATGGTTTTTTTTTTGTTAAAAACCCCCCCCCTGTATCCGCCCCTGTGACCTCATAAACATCTTCATTGATTAGTGAAAAAACGAAATGACTAAATTCAATTTTACGAATAGCTAACCATGTGTTTTAACTTTATCAAGTTCGCCATTCTTGATAATTTTTCAATAAAATATTATGCTATTTCTTGACTTTATATTGGAGTGTCGATATGATATGTCTCGAGTCGCAAAGCCTTGTTTTTGAACCAAAACTTACATTTAATTTTTTTATAATATTTGTATAAAATGTCTTTTCCTGTAAAGACGAGAAATAGAGTCGTAAAATATTCAGAAATTGTTCAATATTCAAGGACTTTTATTAAATCTGATATATTTCTTTTTCGATAAAAACGACTTGCGCATGTCTCCTGCAGGAGCAAATGGAGGAATTTATTAGAATTAAACAAAATGACAAAGTCTTTTACATTCTTGATATTATAAAGATATAAACGGTACCGTTGTGTTTATTTTTAAGGTTTTCCTCATCAAATCCTAGAGCAGTTATTACCGGTGGATGATAAGAGCGATCAAAATTCGTATTTTTTTTACCGTTTTTTCGTGTTTTTTTCTTTTTTTAGAATTCTAAAGGTTTAAATTCATTAAATTCAGACTCAGAGCTATAACAAAATTAAGTATCCAAGTGTTTCATCAAAAAACTTAATTCCGGTTTAAACTGGTTTAGATGATTTATTAATAAACTTTGCATTTTGCTATTGGTAATTGCTATCACACATGCAATGTTAATGATTTATGAAGAAAAGATGTTTTTTTTTTCAAAATAAACTGCAAAAAGTCTTTAATATCCAATACAATATAGGGAAGAAATATTCAACAACTTTCATGTTTCGTGGGACACCCTGTATCTCACAACACACTAGACAAAAGGCGAAAGTCAAAGTTATGCGACACTACGGGTAGGAGTGTGTAACCTCTTAGTTCTTCTAGTTTCGATTTTACGCACAAAAAGGAAAAAAGATAATTTTTCCTTTCACACATAAAAAATTCAAAATATTTAAGTTCTTCCAAACAGCTTTTCAAAAGGACTAACTATATGATTAAAAACAAATAATATATAAGACTTAAATTTAACGTGTAGAGTTTTTATATAATTTTTGTACTTAATTTTAACTAATATTTCAAGTTTCATTGAAGGGAGTGACCGGCTATGTAAGGTAGTTGAACTGAGTTTGCAGTGTTGTGGAAAGTTTTCCACAACACTGTTCAACTACCTTACATAGCCGGTCACTCCCTTTAAAAAAGTCTTCTGNGGTTAGTAGGTGTATTTTTAACCAGACTACCCTGTTAGTAGGTGTATTTTTAACCAGACTACCCGGTTAGTAGGTGTATTTTTAACCAGACTACCCTGTTAGTAGGTGTATTTTTAACCAGACTACTCGGTTAGTAGGTGTATTTTTAACCAGACCACCCGGTTATAGTAGGTGTATTTTTAACCAGACCACTCCGGTTAGTAGGTGTATTTTTAACCAGACTACTCCCGTTAGTAGGTGTATATTTAACCAGACTACCCGGTTATAGTAGGTGTATTTTTAACCAGACCACTCCGGTTAGTAGGTGTATTTTTAACCAGACTACTCCGGTTAGTAGATGTATTTTTAACCAGACTACTGCGGTTAGTAGGTGTATTTACCCGGTTAGTCAGTGTATTTTTAACCAGACTACCCGGTTAGTCAGTGTATTTTTAAAACATTTAATTATTCTACAGTTATATCTTCTACTTTATGAAGTTTTAATCTCTGTTTGGGTGTCTGTTTGTTTGTCCGATCATAACTCAGAACCGCCTGGACTGATTTGCCTCGAATTGTAATTTACGACAAAGATGGGGTAAAGCGGGACTAATATATTCCCCTAATTATGAAATATTCAAAATGAGGTCATGTCTTACAGTAGACCACATTTTGGAAAGCCCTTGTGTTGCACAACAATACTAATTGATTAAAATATAAGACAATTATTCTGTCGTCCCTAAGTTTTAATTAAGGATTTAAATACAAATAAAAAATTTGTCAATAACTTCTTAAACGCTAAAACGAGTGGTTAATAGTTCTAAAACATACATGTCAAGAGCTACGAAAGAGTAAAACTGAGTCAGTAAAGTAAAAAAACTGAGTCGGTAAAGTAAAAAAACTGAGTCAGTAAAGTAAAAAAAAACTGAGTCAGTAAAGTAAAAAAAACTGAGTCAGTAAAGTAAAAAAACTGAGTCAGTAAAGTAAAAAAACTGAGTCAGTAAAGTAAAAAGGCCAATCTGTTACGACATTTGAATGTCTAACAAGTCTTAAAAATGGATGCAACGTTTATTTAGTCCTAATATATGTGTAAAATGAGCGTGAATTAACTTAGTTATGGTACAAGAAGAGAAAAGGTCAAACCTTTTTTTTCAAATTAGAATTGATAGCTCATGCAGACTGTAAAGCTGAAAATTGTACAACCCCTTGTACATCATGAACTCGTCATTTGAAGAGGTCATTGAATACGGTTTACTTCTCGGGGTCAAACTGTAGAGTATTTTTTTTACTAATTTATTTAAAGAAGTAGGCTTCTCCCATTAACTATTTTAGCTCTTATACCTAAAAAGGCTTTGCCGGCCTATAGTTTTTTTTTTGTCATAGCTCTCTCATTTTTGTCACTATTACCGAGAAATTTTGTGACTTTTAATGAATAGTTAATCTGAAGGATTTTTTTAATGCAAAGTTTAGGGTACAGGGCGGTAAAAAGTCAAGTCTGTGTAAAAAAATCTAAAATGGCCATTAACTTTTTTGTGACTAAAGCTACAGATCTAAAAATTATATTTTTAAAAATTCCTTGTCTGTCTAATTTTTTCAATGAGCTGGCCTTGAAAAATTGGTCTATGAATATGTATTTTAATTCTATACCTATTCTCTAAGGCCTTTTTTTAATGGAAGGAGCGTGGGACGCTCCCCCCCCCTAGGCTATTCATAGATTCAGACCCCCCAGCCTTTATATGGTTGACTGTTGCCCTGAAAGTCGCCATTAAAAATCGTTTAAAATTTGTGTTTCTTTTTTGTTTAAATTGGTACATTTTCAAAAGTAATAAATGTCGACTTTTTTTCATGACTCTTTTAAAATAAAAATATCCAAAACAGATTCATAAAAGTGAAAATTTCTCAAGTCCAAACACACAAAAGTATACAAGATAAATGTGTAAATGAAAGTAAAGTTTAAAAAATCTCTTTATTGATGAGCCAACAAAATTGAAAAAATTAGGAATACATAATTATCAAAAAGTATATCTTATATTCAGATTGGGAACTTTGTCTCAGTTGTAAAAAGATTATAAGTAACAATTTGCAGTAGCCAGTCGAGTTCTCTATTGCACTCAAGACAAGTTGAAGAGAGATCCTGAAATAAAACAAAATTAGGCTTTAAAAAAATAAACAAAAATAGGATTAAACAAATTGAAAATGGGTAATTTCCTGGAGAACGATTTTTGGACCCCCTTCTCTAAATCACTGATCAAATACTGTTCTGGAGGATAAAATACTTAAATTCCTTGATCTCCTGGTGGTGCTGGGTCTGAGGTACAGGGTGTCCCACGAAACATGACAGTTGGTATAAATAGTTTAGAATGTTCCATAATTTGATAAGTTTTTTAATACGAAAGACAATAATAAAAATATTATTTAGGAGTCATATTATAGTAACATTAATTTCAAAGTAAAATATACTAGAGCAAAAGATTTTTTAAACGAAATAAACTGCAAACAGCCTTTAATATCTAATACAGTGTATGGAAGACGACATTCAAAAATATTTATCAACTGTCATGTTTCGTGGGACACCCTCCCTGTATTTTTTCTTTTTTGGATCTATCTTCTGGATCAGCTGCTACGAGACTATGAATATTCTCCTCTAACAAGTACATATAAAAGAAATATTACAGTGTTCCATTAGAGCTCCTATATTTCAATCTGTTCTATATCTACATGGTTTACATGCAGTCAATGTGAATCGCTGATATCAAGTTAACACAATATTATAATATATAAAATTGAACTGGCTGGAAAGGGATCTGAGCTGAAAACTTTAGAATGGTGGATATCGGGATTAATGCTTGATCCTCTCTTTTTTTATCTTAAAAGTGTATGAAAAACGATAAAATTCAAATTAATATTTAATCATCTGAGAAACTGTAGCAGCCAATCAGAGAAAAGCGGGCAACCAATGAGAGAACAGAAATATTCTCATTGGAGAAAACAATTAACGGATATCCAAGGAGAGAGAAAAAGAGTGGATTAAGGANACTTGTATGTATCGCTGCAGAAGGGCCTCTCATTCAAAACAACCAACAATGGTTAGAGAGACCCTGACTAAATTAAAATGTAAAAATTGTGCAATTTAAATTGTTTTTAATTAAATATTTAGTCAAATATCTATCTATCTATCTATCTATCAGATCCGGATCCAGGGAGGTAAAATGTTGCGGATCTGGATCCGTGATATGCAGTGATTTTAACACAGATTCTGTATTGAAGGCGTCGAAAAACAAAACTCCAACTTTTTAATCTCTTTTATTTCTGTTATTTTATACACAACTTTCACTTTATATACTGGGACAAAAGCTATAAAAACAACTTTATAGATTACATTAAAATACAGTATATCTCAAATATAAGAATACATGTAAAGAATTTTTTAAATGTCGTCTTGAAAATTTCAACTGGGGGTTGCTGACGAGAATTATTTCATGTAAATGATTTTACACATTGGCGCATAACATGAAGCTGTTTCACAACAGGTTTCACGTATTTATTTATCTTTCCAAAAACTAAATCTTTACTAAAACTATGACTCAAGAAAGAAATTATGATTATGCTTTAGTAAATTACACATGTAAAGTTGTGACAGCTAAAAACCGACAGCTTGGGAAAATACAAGACAGCTTTGGAAAATACAAGACAGCTTTAAACCGACAGCTTGGGAAAATACAAGACAGCTTGAGAAAATACAGGACAGCTTGGGAAAATACAAGTGACAGCTTTAAACCGACAGCTTTGGAAAATACAAGACAGCTTTAAACCGACAGCTTTGGAAAATACAAGACAGCTTTAAACCGACAGCTTGGGAAAATACAAGACAGCTTGAGAAAATACAGGACAGCTTGGGAAAATACATGACAGCTTTAAACCGACAGCTTTGGAAAATACAAGACAGCTTTAAACCGACAGCTTGGGAAAATACAGGACAGCTTTAAACCCGACAGCTTGGGAAAATACAAGACAGCTTTAAACCGACAGTTTAAAGCTGTCTAGTATTTACTAGACAGCTTTAAATTCAAATTCAAGGCGACATAATATCAATTCTTCCGATGTCTTTATATAATGAGCTTAAACTGTACCTAAACTGGAAAAGTTTTCATAAACTTGCGGAAAAGAATTGAAAATAAAAACTTT
>NW_019398534.1:0-10494 GCF_000591075.1 Eurytemora carolleeae
TCCTAAACTAGTTCTTTCACAATACATTCCGTACAGATCTTCAGGGAGAACTCAGAAATACCCAGGGGTGACAAGAAGACTTTCTACACGCAGCATGGCTCGCGTAACACCCTCGCCGTTTACCCGCACTTGAACTATTTTACCGGGAAACTAAATTTTCGCCATTAAAGTTGACCCACTCAATTTAGATTCTTTAAACAAAGCTTAGAACATTCCCGTGGGTCTCCCGAGTTTCTCAATCAAAATTTGAAGAAAATCGGTCCACGGGTTCCTGTGTTATGATCGGAAAAACAAAAACAGACAGACATTTTAAGGACACCCAGACAAACAAACTTTATATATATTTCACAGATTAAACAGAACAAGAGAATACGTCCATCAATTATATTTATAACCTGCTCTAATTGTGACTATCTGAACTTTTCACAACGTTTGATCTCGATATCTAAGTGACAATTCGTAATAATTACACAAACAAAGTGGATGCGAAGGAATAAGTGCAGGCGAAAATTTTAACAATTTTAACAATTTGATGTGTCCGATTTATAACAGTACCCTTTATCTGAGTAAAACTGAGTGAGATATCTACTTAGTGAGTGTTGAATTCTAATCATTTTCTGCATTGTTCTGCAGAGCATAAATTTGTTATTCATTGTTATAAAAAAAAACCATAATTGAATATAATATATTTTCAGCTAACACAAATAAGAATTTTTCATTTATCTTGAGTCTGAATTTAATGAATTTGAGCCGCGTCTCAAATCCGCCAAAAACTGGTTTCAATTAAGCTGTGTCTCAAATTTAACGGCGGCTTAACTTCTTTATATCTGGAATCTGGAATCTGGAATCTAAAAAGGTTTAAAGATTTCTGTTGGGAATTAGAAAGCTAAAAAACAGTTTTTACATCTTTTGTTCTAGCTTAATTGTAACCTCATTCTTGCTGCAGTTGATTTCTGAATTTTTTCAGGAAACCTTGAATAAAATTTTCAAAATCAAACAAAAAAATAATACATTTTATAAAGTATTGAATATATATTTGTAAACTTGTATTTTGGATCAATTGAATAAAATATATAAAAAGTATCGAACAAAGATTTTTTTACTTTATTTAAGACCAAACTTGGTTAAATACTCAGAGAAGAAAATCAAGAAAAATAAGATCATGTTGAGGCATTGATACCTGACGAGATTGTGTCCGAGTTGAGCAATGATAGTTTACAAGATTGTGTCCGAGTTGAGCAATGATAGTTTATAAGATTGTGTCCGAGTTGAGCAATGATAGTTTATAAGATTGTGTCCCAGTTGAGCAATGATAGTTTATAAGATTGTGTCCCAGTTGAGCAATGATAGTTTATAAGATTGTGTCCAAGTTGAGCCATTGATGGTTCAGAGTTCAGAGATTGTGTCCGAGTTAAGACATTGTTAGTTCTTTTTAAGGATAGATTGTGTACGGTTTGACATTGATAGTAAAGAGACCTTGAGTTATACCTGGATTGATACAGGTTTGAGAAACCCTTATGGAGTAGGGCATTTACTACACTCCTTCCCCCCTTATATCCCCCCCATGCTTGTTTATAACGTGTTTGCAAAATTTTGCTGTAAAAATTCTAAACAAGCCGGTAATGAAAATTTACATTTTACATAATAAATCAATATTATTTCATCAAATCAAATCAAATCAAATATATATATATATTTGTCCCAAGCCAAAAACATAGAAAATATCATATTTTAAAACATATTTATAAACTTGAGACAGGGAGGCATTGATAGCCAGGGGCTGTTTAACACGCAGCCTCCCACTGGAGAGTCAGTTTTTGCAATGATGCTGACTTGAAGAAGAGGTGCTGCTGGATGCTGACTTGAAGAAGAGGTGCTGCTGGATGCTGACTTGAAGAAGAGGTGCTGCTGGATGCTTGAAGAAGAGGTGCTGCTGGATGTCATGCTGCTCATTTGAAAATGTAATATTCATTATTTGTATAGAGTACCATAATGAACGCGTTTTTGCGGCTTATATTTAGTAAAATACGCACAAGAATTAGGGTTTCTGGTGAAAAGAGGAAATCCTTTCGCGAAAATTTCGCAATCTTTAAATTTTATTTGCTCGCGAAAAATTCGAAAATGTTCGCTGTTTGGCGAACAATACTATTTTTTTGCGAAATAAGTAATGCGAAAATTTCACAAAAATAGACAAAATTTACATCAAACACTTAATAAAGTAAAAAAAGACAAATTATTAATTATGATATCATAAAACTTCTAATGCTGAGCTTTCGCGTCGTTTTCGCATTTTTCGCTTAATTCATTTTCGCAAAAAAATGCGAAATACGAACGAAAATTTTCGCAGTTTTTAATATCTTTAATCGCTAAAGTTTTCGTTCGCTGGAAACCCTAACAAAATTGCTCATTGTGTAAACCGGTTGGTGTTAAAAATACACTCTAACCAATTTGACGCAACCATTGAACTCAAATTTGTTCAAAGAAAAAAATACTAGTTGCTGAATTTAGACAGGAAAACATCTCGCTGCACTATTGGTTGTTGTTATATTTGAACAGGAGCATCCGATTACTCGTGGAATTTGATTGAATTGATTAAAAAAGTAGCTTTAAATTTGCAGATATTTAAAGAAGATGTGCTGTATGAACTTATTATAATTTCTATTTGTCCATTGAGTTTCATAATAAATAGGTAGATGGAATACAAGCACCTAATCTAATCTAATAAATAAGATGTGGGACACCCTGTATGTAATACATTTATATATATGATATGTCTCTATATGGTATTTTCAACTTTTTTCCATTTTTATATACATTTTAGATGTTTTAATATATATTGTCCAAGACAAAACGTTTTCGCTATAACCCAATCTTCAGTCGGAATAAAACTCTATTTATATCTATTTATTTATAGAGTATATTTATATGTATATCAATATTCATTGGATCAAGAAATATTAATAGCAGGAGTCCTCAGTCAACCAAACTGTTCACCACGGGCAGACGTAGTACGTTTGAATTTCCAAGCCGGGTCAACCTTTCCGGTCCCAGTTTGTACTGTACCTAGCTCTAAGGACAGGGCTAGCCGGTGCAACAAGGTTGACGCGGTCAGACTTTATGCTTCATATATGTTGAATTTACTTTTACTACAGGGGAAGGGGTGCGTGTCACGCTCTTGCGCAAACATTTATCTAGACTTTACAATGGAATTGAGTCTTCTCAATGAACTTTGATTTTTTAACCCCTATATTTTTGCAACCCATTGGCCATTGGTGTCGTGAATTTAGATTCAAACTGTTAATACTGTTAGATCCAGTAGTAAGTAGAAGTTTAAAATATATATAGGCTTGCATGCACCATAAGCTATAAGTTAATTAGTTTTAGTATCAAAGGCCAATTTGTCATAAAATTTTTAAGTTGCCCCGGTTTTAAAAATTAATGCATATCTTTCATAGCTGTGTAGCTCTCTTTGAATTCACAGTTGTAAATCTTACCAGTTATCTGCATATTATCTATAAAGTAGTAATCAAGCGGATTTAATAGTTCTTGTTCTATAGCATGGTATTACAATTTTACCTACTAAGCATACATTTTTCTCTTTTATCCTTTAATGGTTCTGTTATTAGCTTGCAATAACCCAGCTTTGTCTGAAATCTAAGTTTTCTTTATTACAATTGAGGCAACCTGTTTCCTCCGTTAATATTTGATGCATTCATGCAAATCGGTTCCGTGGTTCCGTAGTTATATTCGGATATATATACAAACACGAGATTAATACTTTATTTGTATAAATATCTTCTTGTGTTCCTCGATCCATTAAAGGGAGTGACCGACAATGTTTAAACTGAGAATGTAGTACTGAAGAGATATATTTTAGGATTTATTTGAGACGTTTAAACGTTTCGATGATGTGTAATTACTGAGTTTGAGCACAAAGTCGACCTTGAAAATAATTAGAATGGCATTCCCCATTCACAGCGGTATCTTAAATCTATGTCGATGATCAAAGATCAAAGATTATTAAATTTAAAAATTACGGATAGAATGTTAAACAAAAATAGTTGTGACATATCCCCAAAAGTATGTTCGTAACTTCAAACAAACTGTTTTTTATTTAGATATAACAAACAAAATGTTTGTTATTTCGATATGACAAACAAATTGTTTGTTATACCGATATGTTTTTATTTAGATATAAGAAACAAATTGCATGTAATTTCGATATGACAAACAAATTAATATGTTTCTATTTATTTAGATATAACAAACAAATTGTATGCAATTTCGATATGACACACAAATTGTTTGTTATACCGATATGACAAACAAATTGTTTGTAATTTCGATAAAACAAACAAAATTTTTGTAATTTTGATATAACAAACAAAATGTTTGTAATTTTGATATAACAAACAAATTGTTTGTAATGTCGTTATAATAAAGACATTGTTTGTTATTTCGATAAACAAACAAAATGTTTTCAACTTTGATATAACAAACAAATTGTTTGTAATTTCGATATGACAAACAAATTGTTTGTAATTTCGATATAACAAACAAAATGTTTGTAATGTCGTTATAATAAAGAAATTGTTTGTTATTTCGATAAACAAACAAGATGTTTTCAATTTTGATATAACAAACAAATTGTTTATAATTTCGTGATGACAAAAAATTTGTCTGTAATTTCGATATAACAAAGAAAATGTTTGTGTTTAACACCTACCAAGGTTTAAAAAAAGTATACGTTCAATGCCAAAAACTGCTTTGTTTCAAATAGAAGGAAAATGTTATTTATTAGTTGTAATATCTAAACTTATATTTATTCTCAGTTAAACAATGTACAGCTGGGGAGGGAGGGAGGGACATCCATACCGCCACGAGCCTCAGGGATTGCCATATAGTACAGAGCCTCTCCTCCGCACAACATATTTGATCTGTAATACCGCATATTGTCTGCAACTTGTATTGTATAATTTGCTCTAGTTTAATGTTTTTTAGTTTACGCTGAACAGTAAAAATTGTATAGTGAGAAGCAGTGTGTTTCTAACACAGAAAGAGAGATATTCAAAGAGAAAATTCTTGAATAAAAATTACTTTGATTAAATGACATTTTTTCAATCTATGTGTTTTTATGCAGTGAAACCCTTAATAACGAATACATCGGAAGAATTTATCAAATGTCGTCTTGACAATTTTTCAATAAGTTTTATACTATATTACGTAAATTCAGTATTTGCGAAAATAAATAAATAGCCAAGAATATGCAGGGACAGTTTTAAAGAGTTCCATATAATCATTTTATTAAAAAACTAAATATTTGCAACATTCCATTATCAGAAAGTGAAGAATACGACATTTTAAGAATTCTTTCGATGTATTCCTTATTATGGGTTTCACTGATATAAGATAAATCAAAATAACCAATAATGTTGTATTCTAACTTTATGTAAATTTCACTACTTAAAAAAAAATCAAAGGTTATAACCAAATATTTTTCGAAAATTGTGCTTTTTGCTCGCGTTTTAGTATTTTTAGTATTTATTATGTATGGAGGCTAGGTACTAGCTGTACGACAAACTATGAGGCTCATGGCGGCCATCCCTCCCTCGTCTATAGAGGAGGCCAGGTACTAGCTGTACGAAAAACTATGAGGCTCACGGAGGCCATCCATCCCTCGTCTATAGAGAGTGTGTTCTATATAGTTGAACATTAGACCTGTCAAACTAGCTCTTTAGTTTTACAAATATACAAATAAACAGCTGGCAGTAATTCAAGTAAAGGTCCAGACAAAAACATTTTTAACAATATTAGATAAAGTTTCCGGCGTTGCCCGTAATATTTAAAAAATTGGAAAAAATCAAATTTTTGTTGAAAAAAATTAGATTTAAAAGAAAAGAGATTTTTTTGATGTCCGGATTACCCTTTCGCGTCCAGGGTACCCATGGGCTTCCTAAAAAATGTTAGCCAATTTTGTCCAGCCGTTTGGCCAACTATAGCTCACATATATACAATTATAAATATATATATAAATGTATATGAGAAGTGCTTTAGATAAGATAAGATAAGATAACGTTTATTGCTAAAATAAATGTATCTGTATACAGATAGNAAATTATTGAAGTCACTTTTTTAGAAACCCGCAATAGAAAATTATAAATTTTGATAGGAAATGATTATAATTCCATTTCATTTGTGTACGATGGTGTCGTTTAAAAAAAGGAACAATGGAGAACAACTTGGTTAATTTAGAGAAATAAGAAAATGATCATTTTTTAAAACAAATGAACAAAATTTATAACTATTCGATCGGGTTTTTTTGACTGAACAAACGAATTTTCCAACAGATTTAGAAAAAACAATAGTTTTTAAATGAACGAATGGTTTTCTAGAACAAACTTTTCTGATAGAACGTTTATTTTGTACTAGCTGAAGGGCCCAACGTTGCCAGTGAAAAAAAATTTGAAAAAAATTTAAACAAAGTCAAATACCTGCAACGTGTAATTACTCTATTGATCGATTCTTCAAGTTACAGGAATTAACCGATTTCTCCGAGCTCGACATCTACTTTTTCCCCATGTATTCGTTCATCTAAACATTTATTAAAACCAAGTTAAAAAAAACTTCAGTGAAGTTATTCAGCATTGTCTTATAAATTTTATTGCTAAAATTGATTGGATCCGCAACATTTTGGCTTCCCGGATCCGGATTCGCAAAAATATGTGGATCCAAGGGCAAAATATCAACCAAAACTGCAAAAATTATTAAAAATGTTCTTATCTCTGGATGGTTTATCAAGTTGTTGCATAAAAATAAGTGGAAAAAGTATGAAAATTTGTTCGCAAAAACTAAGAAAATCTAGAAATTAATGTTCATGACCTGGATCCTATGGATCCGCAACATTTTGGCTTCCTGGATTCGGATCCATTTTTTTACTGTAGGGATCCAGAATCTGGATCCGGAACCGCATCAAAATTAAATGGATCCTAAGCACTGTTAAAATTTTGAAGAAAATGCTTGACCGCAGATAATTAAACTTTGGTGCAACAAGGTCCAATAATATCACAATTTACACCCCTGAAATCATTATAACGAGCTCTTGATTTAAATCTCTAATTAAATTTTTAAAAAATAAAATACCGCAATTTACAAATATTAAAAAAATGAAATGCCGTTTTATATTCTATTTTTGTTTCTTTTCTATCTCAATTTTGAACCGAGTTGTTGCGTTTTTTCCCCAACGTATTCAACTAATTATTCTTTAGAAAATCGGGAAAAATTTGACTTTTTTATTTATTTCGCTATTTAATTTGATTTAGTTTAATTTAATATTTATGTTCTGTGAAACACAAAATGATCTGGTTTTAAAAGTTTGTACAAAATAGAGTGCCCTTTTTAAATTAATTTTGGTTTCTTTTCTATCGTAATTTTGAACCAAGTTGTTGCGTTTTTTTCCCCGACGATATTCAGCTGATTATTCTTTAGAACTCTATAATATAACACCTTTATGGCCTATGACACACAAAATTATGGCTTTACAAGTTTGTTAAAAATTAGAATGCGGTTTTTAAATCCATTTTGTGTCTTTTCTTTCTTAATTTTGAACCAATTTGTTGCAGTTTTTGCCCGACAATATTCAGCTGATTATTCTAACTCCGGAATAAAATGTGCCTTTTTTAGAATCGATATAACACCTATGTTAAGTAAATATTAACTGAATACACAAAAATGANTTGTTAAAAAATAGAATGCCGTTTTTAAATCCATTTTGTGTCTTTTCTTTCTTAATTTTGAACCAATTTGTTGCAGTTTTTGCCCGACAATATTCAACTAATTATTCTAACTCGGGAATAAAATGTACTTTTTTAGAATCGATATAACACCTACGTTAAGTAAATATTAACTGAATAAACAAAAATGATTAATATTTACAATTGAGTTAAATATAAACCAATTTTGATAAACATTAAACGAAGTGAAGGGGGCACTATTTTATACCTATAAGATTGCTACGGAACTCTTCCACATCAAAAAAATGAAGAATGTGATGCATAGCTTAGACCATAGTTTAGTGTTGCAATGTTGCAGTCCGCATGAGGAGTAATTTTTATCTGAAATTAAATAGTTTGAATTGACATGAAAGCGATTAGTGATGGGAAATAACTTAGTTCGTTTTTAAGGGTTATATTTAAAGGATAAACAAAAATCTTAAGATCTTATGCCGAATTTTGACCCTCACAGAAAATGTACGCAAAACAAACAAAAAACGAATCATTTAAAAAACGTTTTTAGTTTGTTTTCCCCTTATATTTTCTCTTAGGATAAATTGCAAATATTTCAATTAAAACAAACTCTGGCAACTTTCTAATATACGATTTTTGGACCCCCCCCCCCCCCCCACACACACACACAAAATTTAGGCCTAATTGGTTCAGCCGTTTTGACGTTTATTGNAGTGAATCATATTACAATATTTTACCATCTAATATAAACAGTGAATCATATTACAATATTTTACCATCTAATATAAACAGTGAATCATATTACAATATTTTACCATCTAATATAAAGGGGGTGTCCAAAAATCGTATACTAGGCCGGGCCCCAAACTCTCAAGTTCTCACAGACGAACCAATTGCTATGTCCTGTCACTGCAGACAAGCATTGAGCAAATTGAATGGATTTAAAGAAGTGTTTTAACTATAAAATATGTGCTTACATGAAGAGATCTCAACTTGTACTGGATGGAGTGGGGGTGGGGTTACTGGATTAAGTCGGTCAAATAACCTAGTAGAAGTAGACCATAGTTGTGGGGTGGGGTGGGCGGTGCAGTGTGCACCATGGTCTAAGGTAAAGTAATGCTCGTCTATACCCAATATAATCCCCCTACTGATCTTCTGACCTATACTGCAATATCGGACCAACGACAGCTGTTTATTTATGTATTTTTTGAGGGTTAGGTCAGGTAAAGTCAATTTCTGGGCCGAGCGCTGCAACAGAACAGGCTAGGGGGCCGAGCGCTGGGACTAGGACCTAGGCTATGGGCCAAGCGCCGCGGCTAAGACAGGCTAGGGGGGCACATGACCAATTATGTCCATGTGTTACGTGAGCAGCATGCATGGATAAAAATGAAAGGAGGGGGGGGGGGGGAGGCAGGGGTTCAAAAATTCTTTTCCAGAAAATTACTAAGTAATGAAGAAATATAGGATAAAATTAATTAATTAATTAATGGATGTCGAGATCTAAAAGACCTTCTTAACATATTTATAATTTAAAGGTTGAATTTGCCACTCCAGACGTAAACAATTCTTGAATTTCCAACCTTTAATATTTACGAATTATATGCATTCACATTCAAATGTTTACTAGTTATTTTTTAGACTATAACTTTGATTTCGTTTTTAAAATAAGCGGTAAGATGTCCGTCTTCGCGCCATGTTTTGATTAAACTGGAAAATTCAAAACTGGGAATTTTACGCACGCGCTTTGTTGATATCAATCAGAATTCTGTTTGAATTAACAAATCGTCTTTATTGATGCAAGTAGAATTCTGCTTAATCTATTTTCCGGGGAAAAAAATTTGATGTGATTCTAATTTTACTTATATCACTTAGTATTTAGACGAATTCAAGTGAAATCATTCTGACCAGAAAACATCAAATTTTAAACAATATATCAATGAATGTCTTCTATATACTGGTTATATTGGCCTAAAATATAATCATATTGAAAATTTGCAAAATGGCTTTTCTAACAGTGTATGTGCACAGTAAAACAATTCTAACCTGCACATGTGTAGGTTCCTCCATCAGATTTCTTTAGCTGGGATATTATCAGATCAACTCCAGAACCAACATTCACTTTTACTCCCAATCTTGAATCCTAGTTTAAATATTATCAGATCAACTGCAGAACCAACATTCACTTTTACTCCCAATCTTGAATCCTAGTTTAAATATTATCAGATCAACTCCAGAACCAAAATTCACTTTTACTCCCAATCTTGAATCCTAGTTTGAATCATAAATATAAATGCCAAATTTAGATGTTGTTATAAAGATGGGCAAGTTAGACTTTTAAAAAAATCGTCCATTGTTTGTAAAAAACACGAAAAAACTCGAAAATTTCGCGAAAAAAAAAAGCGTATACTCGGAAGGAAAAAATACTAAAATTTTGCAAACAAAAAAGTTCCGGAAGAAAAATTATCAATTATGATATTAATAATAATAAAACTTCTTAGGCTGAGGGCTCAGAGCAGTTTTTTGAGCAAATAATTAATGCAGCGAAATATCGCATGGTTTTCGAATTTTTTCGCGTTATTCATTTTCACTATAAAATGCAAATTTTGCGAAAAGGTTTGCGATTCACAAAGGAAAATTTTTGCATTTTTCGCAAAAGTTTTCGTTCGCTCGAAGTGGAAATCCTAGTCAGTCCAAAAAATTCGCCAATAAAAGTTTATATAAATAGATAAGTATATAAACGAATAGTGCCCCC
>NW_019398535.1:0-9356 GCF_000591075.1 Eurytemora carolleeae
AGAATACATTTAATTATACTGTTTTATATAAAGAATACATTTAATTATAATGTTTTATATTAAAAATACATTTAATTATAATGTTTTATATAAAGAATACATTTAATTATACTGTTTTATATAAAGAATACAATTGATTATAATGTTTTTTATATAGAATACATTTAATTATAATGTTTTATATAAAGAATACAATTGATTATAATGTTTTTTATATAGAATACATTTAATTATAATTAAATTTTACAGTCTTAGACGAGCGGGGAAAGCAAACGGCCATGAGCCACAACATTTTCCCCTTCCATGCCACATATTTTTTTTGTCTTCCGGCAGCCATAAGCCACAACCGGGTCTTAATCCATGTAACAACATTTGAGCCTTCCGGCAATTATTATGTATTCAAATGGTAAATTTTCAAGTTAGTGCATTAAAATTGCAATTTTCTAAAATCCAGCCACGTCATGCAAAATATATTTAAAGATCTTTATATTTAAGTTTTAAATCGAAATAATAATTCCTTTTAATGTAAACGACTAAACTTATTTTTTCCCAAAAAATGATTTAAATCTTTCCTCTTAAATGGCTTATTTTTAAAACATTATAAACATTTAATTTCGGAGATGGTGATGGACCAAACCTCTGTAGAGTAAAAAAAAATGTTAGTTCCACATTTATTGAAAATAAATAATGTTAAAAAACCACAAGAAAATAGACAAACAAACAAGATTATTTAAAAAAAATTGGGCTGTCAAATGTATCAGATCTTAAGATGGAAAAAAGATAATTTGAAAATATTCACATTTTAAAAATGTTTTAAGACAATTATTATTCCTTGAGATTGTTTCTGTCAGGAAGATTTTAAACAAACAGTTCAGATGTATGTATATAAAGTGGTGGAGGGGGTCTGATTTACGTAAATCGGGGGGAGGGGGAGGGGGAGGGATGGCTTGTTTAAGTAATATGGGAATTTAAACCTTTTAAAGAATTGGACATAAACAAAACTCCTATTTTTAATAAAAATACTGAATTACAATTTACAATTAAATAAAAACTATTTTTTTCTGTTCATTCCTCTGAGTTCAGTCATAAAATCTCTGATGTATTTATCAAGTAAACTTCTCCCGAGGTCCCAAACCTTCTCTAGTTTTAGATGTAACCAATATGTTCTATCACTCTTTCAACTAAAGATCTTGCTGTCTGTCCGATATATGTCACATGCAATACAGTAAACTACATTTCTGGTCTTACAGTTGAAAGTTCCATTAATCTCAATCTTCTTGCTGGTATTAGAGGATTGTACAACTGTTCCAGGCTCTATGTAGGGACAAGTTGGGCAATTTAAACCAGAATTTAATAAAATGCACCAAACATTTAAACCTCTAAGATGTAAAAGCTAAAGCCAGTGTAAAGCAGTATATCAATTTATCTTAAATAAACTTCTAACATTTCTTAAAAGTATCATCTTTTGCGTAATGCGGCAGGGTTTTTGAAAATCGCAATTCAATGAACTAAATTTATCACACGCACTCCTGACCCTTCAGTAAAAGTAAATTCAACCTAAAGTCTGACCGCGTCAACCTTGTTGCACCGGCTAGTCCTATTGAGTGTCTGCGTTATTCACCAAATGTCCGGGCGATACAGTACAAACTGGGACCGGAAAGATTGACCCGGCTCGGAAATTCAAATCTACTACGGCTGCCCGTGATCATCTAAAAACTCAATAATTGCCGAAAGACTCAATTGCTGTGGCATGGAAGACCGAACAGTTGTGGCTTTTGGCTGCCGGAAGGCAAAAAAGCTAATATGTGGCATAGAAGCGGTTGCATTTGGGTTTCTTAACAGCAAACTATTTTTTGCTACGTTCTTCACTGTTTGGTTTAAGATTTGATAAGTGTGATAGCTGCGTTCCATTTGACCGGTGAAACGGTGTGATTCACCATGAACAATAACATACTTAAATGCTAAGTGCATTTTTTCTTTCATTAGAGAATTTAGCTTGCAATGTCTGTAGGATATCTGGATAAAAATCATGGATAACATGACAGAACTGTTTCCCGAACGTTTTATATCTATTATATTCTATGGACGTTTTAAACTGCTTCATGCTTCACGCGACATCAAAATATTCAGTGTCTTATCCTAAAAATACAATTATACTTCTTGTTGGCTTTGTCACAATTTTGACAAAAAATGTTTATTAAATATAGAGAGCAAGCGGAGTTACTCAGTATTTATCTATCAACAAACTCTATCTATCTATCGCAGCCTACAGACGGAGCAGATTTATAGAACTGTATCTATCTATCTCCTCTCTCCGTATACTTGAACAAGAGTTTGTTAGTTTGTTGTAAATAAAGTGTCAAACATTTAACTCTCAGTAGTTACCGGGGACAAAAGAATCGTCTGAGAAATTTTCACGGTGAAATCCAATGGAGACACAATCACAAATGTATTGGAAAAAGTCCTAATTTATGGCACTGGAAAAGTCCTGTGGAAAAATGTCATGGAAATTGGTATTGTACAAGTCATTGTTAAAACATAGTGTTAGCTTTATTTATTTCACACGACTTTTTTCCAAGGACCTGGGAGTAAATTTTGAACTTTTTTCTAGCATATTTATCTAAAGCATTTTTTTCCTAAATACGTTCTTTCCTCTGACTTTCTTAGACGGCCAGATTTAATTTCCAAACTTAGTTCTTAGTGGGCATTGTCACAATTTAGACAATAAACATTCTTATTAACCGGAGTGAAGATACTGCTGCTCTATCTACCTATCACTTCCTCTATCTACCTATCACTTCCTCTATCTATCTATCTTGAGAATAGTAACTGAACTGTATCTATCTATCATCTCTCCCGGTCCAGGGTTACATAAAATTGTTGTAAAAAAAGTGGCAAAGGTTTAGTATGAATTATTTAGGTTTTCTTTTTAAACCAAGCTGCCTGGGACTGTCGTCGTAAATTCTCGTGACTCTATATTTGAACAGTTGAATTCACAATTCACAACAGTACCCTTAAAATCAAATTTAAACTTGTCATATCAAAAATGATTGAGTTATGTTTGTTTTTCTAACTGAATTATAGAATTCGGTTCTTTAAAAAATAACTTGCAGATTTGATCATCGCAGACAAGGAAGGAAAATAAAAGAATTAACGCCTTTTCAAGACAAAATTAACTACAGTATCTTCCTCAAGTTAGCAATCCCTTAAATTTACGGCAATGCACTTCAAATTAGGACGAAAGTTTGCAGTAGATCTAAGAGACCGAAACAAATAAAAAAATAATATTTACGCTAAATTTATTAAAAAGAAAAACCAGCCAATTCTTCTTTTAACTTTAAGTAACAATTTTGACAATAAACGTTAACGGTAGTCAAAGAGAGGATATTAAACTATCTATCTATCTTGATAATGTATCTATCTATCTACGAGTTGTATATATCTATCTTCAGACTGTATCTGTCTATCATGTATCTCCTCCTTGTGAAAAGTATAATTAATGTTAAAATTGTGGTAAACATTAACCCACGTGTTGGAAGAAAATATGTTTTAAGAAAATAAATATTAGGTAATTTCAAAGCATTATAACTTAATTGTTACATTATATACAGAGTGTCCCACATCATATTAGATCGAGAACGGGTCTTAATTACGATTTTCGGGATAAGGCTTATATAAGAATTTTCTTGCGGAAAACGATAAGTTTTTCGAGTATTAAGGGTTTATTTTGGTGTTAAAGATTGGAGATAATCTAATATGATATGGGACGCTCTGTATTCCATATATGTTATAATATTTACAAAAAGGAAGGCAGATGTAGTTTTGAATTCTAAGTTTCGGATAGTTTGTTTTAAATCATCTATCCCATCTGTTTTTGCCATAGCTTCAGCAAAGGAGCAGACTGTTATGAGCTTAAAGAAATTTATAGACTGCTTGAGTTCTACACTGTTTTTTTTAATAATTTAACATTAACATGATTATATTTATATTTGTTTAAATGCTCAAAACACCGGCTTGTGAACAGCTGACTTTAATTCAATCAGATATTAGTCCAATCGATGAAGCATTGTATCTGTAATTGTTATCAAACATATTTTCATACAGTAGAAATGTCCAAAAAGAGGATAAAGAAGAAAATCAAAAGCGATCGTAATTATGAAAATCTCATTCTAAAGTTTTCAGCTCTGTGCAATTAATTGCTCCTAATAATAGAGAGAAATAAAATTCCCTTAAACCTCTGGATTGCGGTTTACTGTATTCTGAAGACATACTAACAAATATCTCTCTGTGTGCGTTCTGCACAAAATATACTTGCATGGATTATAAAATATTGCCACAAATCAAACAATAATATTGCTACATTCAACCAAATAAAGTTTTGCCACAAATCATACAATAATTTTTTCCAAAATATGTAAATTTAAAGCATTACAAAGCTAATTTAACGGTTACATTATTATCTTATCTGAGCTGAAACTTTAGAATGAGATCCTTAATCCTAATCGCTTAATCTGATTATCCAATGTAAACACTTTTGATTTTCTTCTCATAATCCTCTTTTTGGATATTTCTTTAACTTTTGAAAAACTGGTTTTGATTTCTGGTGTTGATGGTGTCATATCAATTGAACTAAACATTGATTGAACGAACATAAGTTTTGGATTAATGTTTATTAAGACTAACTTTCAAAATGACAATAGCCTAAAATATGCTTTTTCATAATTTCAAATTAACAGGATGAAATTTATATTTGTTTAAATGCTCTAAAAGCCGGCTTGTGAACAGTAGGGCTGGCCATGTTCCGACTTTTTTGAAATCGTTCTGTTCCGTTCTAGAACAAGGGCCTTCAGCTAAATCGTTCCATTCTCGTTCTTCTTTTTTTATCGTTCCGTTCTCGTTCCGTTCCGTCCGGTTCCGTTCCGTTCCGTTCTTGGCGATCTTAGTTGAAGAACGGTTGCATCCCTCTTGTTCTGTTCTTAATTAAGAACGTTTCCATCCCCCGTTTCGTTCTTAGTAACAAACAATTACATCAAAGACAAAAGTTTTATAGAAAAGAGTTGGTTAAAAAGTAAAAAAATTACAATTTTTTAATAAAGAGTTCCTCACGGCTGTAAATAATACTTTAAATTATATATTTTAAATTTAGGGTTAAAAGAATAAGCTTAGATAATTCTGAGCAATGTATAATTTTGTGAGAGCGGGAAACTATTTCTAGAGGATTTAGAACACATTCGTGATTTAAAATGCGTTCCCAACTTAGAACAAGTTCTTGATAATAAGAACACGTTAACGATTTTAACCGTTCTTTTCAATCAATTCCCGTTCCCTTCTTTTACTAATCGTTCCAATATTTTTAAGAACACATTCTAAGCGTTCGTTTTTTTTTCGGACGATGGGATCGTTCTTGTTCGTTCGGTTCGTTCTCGGGAAAAATTATTGTTCCACCAGGAACGAGCCCAGCCCTAGTAAACAGAGCTGACTTTAACCCAATCGGTTATTAGTCCAATGGATATAACATTGTATCTGTAATTGTTATCAAACGTAACTTTTATACAAAAGAAATATCCAAAAAGAGGATTAAGAAGAAAATCAAAAGTGTGAACATTGGATAATCAGATCCCTAGAAACCGCTGTGACAAGGAGATGTAAATTTCGAAAATTCAAACTTTATGTTGATACATTATTTTCATAGTATGCTTATTTTATATATTCAATAAAATTTGACACTACAAATAATTCCCGAGATTTTAAGTGTACAAATATTAAAGATTTTACGAAATTTTCGATCATCAGCTGCTGAAGACTCAAGCCTTAAAGAGAGTAAAACCCAAGAGGGTTGGTTCTTACTAAACTCAAGGCCATCCAAAACCCGGGTCTTGACTTGAGCTTTACTTGGGTCTAAGCAGACGCAAAGACCGGGTTTTAGTCGGGTTTAAGCTTTTAAAATCTCGTCTCAGAAGTCGTCCTTAGGAAGTCATGAGGACTTCAATAATTGCCAATGGGATGTCCGGCGACGTCATATTTTAGGTGTTGAGGATGTGTTGAGGACGATTAATGCAAGGATTCTTACGTCCTCACGACCTAATTTTTGAAGTTGAAATGACGTCACTTTGGACGTCCAAATGACCAAACTTTTGACGTCCAAATGACCAAAGTTTTGACGTTCAAATGACCAAACTATTTATTCATTTATCCTATTTATCAACCACTGAGCAGAGCCTAATTTATTCTATTAGTACTGCTACACTTTAACCCTCCCCCCCCTGGTATTACATTCATACCATAACTGTCCTTCTGTTGTTGCTAAGAAATTTTTTAAGTCATGGAATGCTCTTTATGGATAATACTTCTAAAGAATTTTCCATGATTTAGCTGATTAGCACTAATCATCAATCTTCAACTTCAACCCTCGAAACAGTCAACAACAGTCATTAATCCAAACGTGAAAATATCCCTGATTAAATTCTATGATTTCTATTATTTAAAATTGTAACCATGCATGACCTTTCACTATAGTAGATATTTAATAATTATTGTATAGATCATGTTTAAAAATATGTATGTCTAAGTTTAAATGCAACATTGATAGATAGTTAAAAGATAGATAGATAGATTTGTGGACAAAAAATATATCTATCTATCTCCAAGATGGGGGGTCTTCAGATCCTCCCTTATCTTATCTTATCTTATCTAGATTATCGATCAATCCATCTATCTATTAGCTAAAATATAGTTCTGCCTCACTCCCGACTTACACACTTCCCCTTCATCTTAACCTTAAATATATTGTGGCATAGGGATGATCTTTCAGCGATCTATCTCTCAAAGGGGTATTAAACCCCCTTTTGTATATATTAAAGTTACCGTCAAATAATGCTAAGTTTGTAGCTATAAATAGACAAAGCCAAGCCGAGTTATTAATAGATCAAGCCACGCTGAATTCTGGGATCAGTTTCTACCTGACGCTATCCCTTATCTCAGGGTAGCGTAGTGCAAGGAGGATTGACCTGCCGAGCCAAGGAAGCTAGGGATGTAACCCTGGGCGGAAGATGGTGGGTCTAACGAAAGCTTAGAGATGAATCAGTTGTTCATCAACCCTTTCAAGTAGCAGAGGATTGAAGAAACACATGCTCATATTCAAATTGCTGATCTTCTTTGCATTTGTTATATTTGATCATACAGTATAGTTTGATTTTTATTTGTATAAAGTATTAAAAAATTATAATCCCGTATTCTCGAAATATCATCGGTTATGAGTAGTTGATTTTAAGTCCATAATATTTATCCCTACTTAATTTTGGCATATATAACATGGTGACAAGTTGAAAAATTGGAAACCCTAACACAACGCTCATTTACTGTGATATTTTGCGAAATAGTTTTCTCTTATTTCGTTTCCACCCTAACTGAAATATGGTACGACTATTACGGAGAGTCAGCGCAATACTCGGCATTGAAAATAGACGCTATCTTAACCCTTTGTTTGATTCAATTCGCGGTTAGCTTTTCAATTGTAAACTTCTAATTAAAGTGATATCAAGGTAACCATTTTGAAATATTATTTAACAATTTCAGTAGTAACGATGGCGATTTTATTTTCATCTGACTCTATTATTAACGACAGACTGACAAAAGTTAGGTGTAACGGGGAATAGTCAGTTAAAATGCTAGGGACCGATATACAAAAAATGATGTTAAATGTTGAATATTTTATTAGTCCCTAAATTCAACTTATTTTAGTATGGAAGGCAACACTCCAGGACCTTCCAGGGGAGGGGTGTGGCCGGACTGGTTCTTGTCCTGGTTGCAAGAAGTATTTTTGCCTGTTCCCCTATCGTCCCAGATTGAGATTTTTACTGATGCTGTGGAAAAACTCCCTGATATTGAAGAGTCCGTTAAGCAAACTCTCACAAGCACATTTACCAATGAAGCCTGGGTAAACCTTGCCAGGGAAGATGATAAGCAGACGATATCACAGCTGCTTAAATCACAAAAACTTCCAGCTGAGAAACAGGCGGTACAGATGCCATGGACTGACCTAACGGAGTCTGAGATGAAAATAATATCTCATGCCCTGGAAAGCGTGCATGAACAAGATTTTTCTGCTAAAGCTTTGAAACACTGGTGTTGTTACTTCGAAGGGCTCTTCGATAAATATTTCATCACTTCGGGCTTGGGCAAACTGGCCCTTGCGTATAACTCATGCTCCCTAAGCCTGAAACAACGATTTCTGGCACTCGACGCGGGTGTAGAAGCCAGGAAGGAATCATATTCATATTTTAGCCTACTCCAACTCATAAATACGTTGGTGCATGCCCCAGACAGTCAAGACCAGGCTATGATGTCGATCTTTAAAGGAATGAAGCAGAACAGTTCAGAGACAATCCAGGTTTTCCTTCAGAGGTGGAGAGATCTGGGAGAGGATGCCTATGGACCCAGTTCAAATTGGTCTATGAACCAGTCCTCCCTCATGGTACAGAAAATTTGTCAGGGAATGTTATCATCTGACATATCCAAGATGACTTCCACGATAGTAGTCACGCTGCCTTTCCAGTGGAACTCTCTAGTGGACTCTATCCTCCAGTTTAACCAAAGAGTTCAGGCTCAACAACCTCCACAGGGTGTTCATGCGATCCAGCATAGAGAGACTAAGCCTCCAGTTTGCAACAAATGTGGTGGAAACCACATGCTCCGTGATTGCAAGGTTTTATTTTGCAAATACTGTGGGGGCTCACATAGAAATAATGCCTGTTTGTTAAACGGTCAACCTACATTTTGTACCAAGTGTCAGAGCAAGTTCCATAATTCAGATGGGCATTTCCGCCACATGCCATCCAACAAGGCGCCCAGGAGACCAGACATAAACCTGATAAACTCCATCGAAGCCACCTCGTTCGTTGAAGGTGCTATATCAATGGATCATAAAGGTAAAAATTTCGAAGAAACCAAATTGCTCATAGACACTGGTGCTCTGATTCTGTCAGGCATCGCTGTAAGTGAGCAATTTTTTATAGAAAATTTGGGGGGGACTTTAGCAAGTTAAAACCGTCAAATTTGAACTCAGCAAATGGGGCAAGCGCAAATTCGACAATGGAGACAGTAGGACAGTTAAGTGTTAAGATTAGGTTTAATAATTTGTCAACAATTTTTACAGGTTCAGCTGTTATTTTGAAAAATTTGTCTTTACCCGTTATTGTGGGGATAAATTTTTTAAAATCTAACAGTCTGAGCCCAATTTTAGACCCATACTGTGCACAGTTAGTGCACTGCATAGCCCTTTAAAGGAGAAACAGGATTTGATAGCAAACTTAAATGACAGATCCCGTCCTTCTACAAGAACCATTAGAAGGCCTGTT
>NW_019398536.1:0-3261 GCF_000591075.1 Eurytemora carolleeae
ATTTTAATTTTACAAATTTGATCGCAGATTTCTTTAAATTCTTCAAATGTCGTCTTTTCAACGAAATCTGCAGGAAATCTACAGAAAATGTTTGTCAATGAGACATTAAAGAAACTAATAATTGAATAAAATTAGTTATTTTAATGATAAGAGTTAATTTTTATTTTCTCATTCTGTTCCTAAACAGCTCATTAGTTTACTGTCTAATCTTTGTTACATATTATTCGTGGTCGTCATTAAATAGTTTTTTAAAAACGATTCTCAAAATCATCCCTCTAAAATGGACAATCTTTGAGGATTTTATAGATTGAATTTGCGCTCTTGTTGAAAAAATATGCCCGTAAAAACTTCTGATAGGTATTAAATGAATCCTAGAAAATTACTCTACAATACTACATTATTAGACCAACAACCAAACATTGCCGGTCACTCCCTTAAAGAAAATATTTTTTTTCCATTGTGCGAAAATTTTCCATCAAATTCTATACTTTTTGACGAAAGATGAAAAATAATATCCCACCCAAAATGACCTGTATTCTTCTGCATAAGCAGCCACCCTAAGATAGGTTAGTAAGTAGCTTCTCTGAATATCTTCAAGTTCATGGCTGTGTTTTTCTATCAATCCCTCAAATTCCAACCTACGATAAATCCTGGGCTCAATTAAATAGTAAAATTGGGAATATCATAATTTTGAAAATTGTATGCTCTTCGAAGTTGAAAATATTGATAATTCTTTAAGCGTCTATTTTCAATTAAAAAAAAGTAAAAACAAATTCAATATTGATGTGAGAAAAACAACGAGTTTTTGACAGTTTTAAAAAAAAGTTTAGTTCAAGTTTCAAAAGTTTTTAGAATTTTTTTAAGTAAACCAAGAATATTTCTTTAAAGCGACTGACTTTATATAATTTGTAAAAATCCTCGTTTAGAAGAGAGGGGCATGCTAAATTCACAATGGTAGCCTTAGACCTTTAGCTTATCTATAACCTGGCGTAAAAAATTGGTTATTTCTGACAATTTACGCAAGTATTTTTCACTGTAAAATTTAATCAGGGTACCGACCATTCTGAAACGGACATGCCACTTTACACATCACGGAAGGTCAAGTAAAATTCCATCTACAGTCCCTTTAATCTTGGTTTTAAGTCCTACCTGTCTATAAATCCATTCCGATCCTTATCAGATTTCTCGACTAGGGTCTTCAACTGTGCTCGAGTCACACCATGCTTCGTCTCAAGTGTCACGGAATCCTGGAAATGTTTAAAGGGATTGTTCACTTTTTTCAGGCCAATATTCTCTAAATTAAGAGTACAACACTATTAGTGCTCAATACCCGATTCACAAAGATACCCTTTAAACCTTAGTCTGATAACTAATAATGAAAATAAGGTAATTTTTTCCATTAAAATTTAATTCTGATAATTTCACCTTTGTTTTGAAACAATTAATTCGCTAGTCATTTATGCAATGTAAATAAACAGTTTCTAAAACAAAAACATGTTTATCTGATTCATACATGATCAGACAAAGCTTGTAAGGTACCGTTGTGATCAGATTTCAATAGAGGATCACTTGAGATTACGTTAACAGTCCCTTTAGTTTAAGTACTGTACTGTAGTTTACTGTACTGTACTGTACTTGTACTGTACTGTACTGTACGTGCGTTTACTGTACTGTACTGTACCGTACTGTACTGTACTGTACTGTGCATGTACTGTACTGTACTGTACTGTGCGTTTACTGTACTGTACTGTACTTGTACTGTACTGTACTGTACATACTGTACTTTACTGTACTTTACTGTACCGTACTGTACTGTACTGTACTGTGTACTGTACTGTACTATACTGTACTTTACTGTACTTTACTGTACCGTACTGTACTGTACTGTACTGTACTGTACTGTGCCGTACAGTACAGTACAGTACTTAAACTTCCAACCTCATTCCTTGAATTAAGCATAAATTGTTAAATTAGAAATTTATAGGATTAAGTGTAAATGATGTTGTTACTAAGCAAATAGTTTTACTAGACACTTATTAAATCACTAATTTAGTGAAATGGGTCTGATTACACTTCACAATTGTTGTGTCTCATGCTCATTGACTTTTTAAAGTTATAACTCGATTTTTCTGGTTATTTCTTTATCAAATAATGAATTAATTGATTTGACCTGGAAATTAAGGGTGTCGATCCATTCCAATAGAATTGATTTTTCAATCAAACAATCCTGTTCTCCGTCCTATTCAATTCATAAATGATAAATGAGAAAAATGTTCAAATGGGCACTTCAGAGCAACATATAAAGGTTTAAATTGTTCAAAGGACAAGCCTATAATATCTTTTTATAATATCTATAATATCTTGAAAATGGCAATGCAAGCATCATTGATTGCATTGAATTAAATTTTTATCTAAAAAACTACAGATAGTACAGTAAAAAACCTGCATCTATTTATGAACATCACACAATTTTCATAATTTTTCAAATTTATGTTTTTATGCTTAGAAATCAAACGTTGATGCATTTTTTAAATAGCCATTTTGTTTAGTATGTTGAGAAAAAATATCTTTAGTTACTGTCTGTAAAATTTTATAGGGATTTCAACAACAGGACTTGCGGGTCCCTTTGCATGATTTTTGAAATAATTTGCTGCATTGCATTTGTAATCCTAATCTTACAAGTATAATTATAAAGTTAGTTATCACAAAATAACCATAATCTTGGCATCTAAAATGTGGTCTGCCTTTTCATGCGCTTTCACTACTACTGGAGATTCGACAATTTTGATTTTGGCTTTATAAAAATAGGGAGACAACAAATTGGAAATGCCAGGACTTGGAGAATTTTGTAGCAATTGTTTTAAGAATCTTAAATGTAAAAGTATAGGCTGAAGAACGAATGCCGCAAATAATTTCGAAGATCTGATACGACCTTTAATTCGTCTTTCTACTGTCACTGTGTGTACTGTGTGACACCCTGTATGGCACCAACTTACTTTCTGATCTAAGTTTCTGAATATTTGATCCCAATGATCAAAATTATTTAACTCTTCCTCCTCAGGTACTCCGCCATTTTCATCCACAACCACTCCCTAATCAATGAGAGATGTTAGGTACTTTCCCAAATTAAAGCCATTTTCCCAAGCGGCAACTTCCCGAGGCTATTTTCCCAAGTGGCTACTTCCCAAATGTGCTATTTCGCAGGCGGAGTTTCCCAAGTCTGCCCTAGCCGCAGAGCTCAGTCCTCTAGCCCATCCTAGC
>NW_019398536.1:3440-11392 GCF_000591075.1 Eurytemora carolleeae
GGGCCCTGGAATATCATTTTATAGAAAATCTAAAATTATTGTTAAAAGAAAACCAAATTATGAAATAGGCTGGTTTTATAGACTCTATCCCTTCCCCTTTACAAACGATGATTTTCCGTTATAACTATAAATAAAATGATGTTTTTTATTCATCTAATTCATTATAAAGTTTATTTAACAGTTTAAAAAATTCGAAATTGAAATGAATAGTCTAGGGAACATACTGTATTAATGTACTCTACTGCATATAATTTGTGAACATTTACATGATTTGTACGCTTCGAACTCCCTTTCAGGCTGAAAGGGACTAAAAAATTCATACCGAGAGATTCTTTGAATTCCCCTCTAATATATATTCTATTCTCTATGGCCATTTACCACTTTTTGTGCCAATTAAACTAAAATAAATCTTTTGATATTAATTTTACATTTTTTAAGGATAAAACAGAATATAAGATAAAAACAGTTTTATTGATCATGATTTAGGGATTTAGATATATTTGGCTTTAAGAATTACTTTAGCACCTTTTTTAATAAAAATTTTAGCTTTTAACTTTTACTTCTAAACTCGCGTGTATCTTTCATAGTTCTCATAATAACAAATTAAAATTTTGCTGTTTAAAGCTGGATCCGATCGGTTCATCCGTCTTGAAGTTTATTAGAATAGCGAAAGTATACAATTTAAATGATTGATACAATTAAGCATACAAAAACTTTGAAAGTACAAATATGATTTAAGTCCAATTTGATAGAGAAAAATATTAGATTTTTTTTAAACCTTTTTATTGCAGAAATCAGTTTGTTTAAAGGAAAAATTAAAGGGGGTATAGGCTAAAACCTGAGAATCTCAGGTGTTGAACGATACATATAACGCATCTATCTGATGTTCCTGTCTCGAGAAATTAATATATAACCGTGTCAAAATTATACGAAAATCTATATATACATTCTTTAAGTTCTTTAAGTTAAAGACCGAGGCTTGCAGATAACTTTGAATTGTTTTGGAAGTACTGTAATTCCAGTGATACAGTCCTCTGTTGGAAGCATTCCACTGATCTCTGGTTGAAGGTGAAACTGTTGAACAATACTAGCAAAGAACAGAAAAAGTTCTGCCTTTGCCAAGGTCTCACCCAGACATCGTCGTTTACCAATAGAGAATGGAATAAAATGCTCATCAAACTTCACTGCACCGGATTCATCAAGAAATCTTTCAGGTCTAAAAACCATTCCATCCCCCCAGTAATCTCCTTTAAGTATTTCAGTGAAGCAAGGACTGATCATAGTGTTGGCTGGAATTATCATTCCATTTACATGGACAGGCTTGTTTGACATGTGATGTACACCATTGGGCACAATATTGGCACATCTCTGAATCTCCATAAGAACAGCCTCGGTGTACGGTAGATTTGGTCGATCTGCAAGACTTGGCAACCTTGATCCCCCCACTACAGTATCAAGTTCAGTTTGAACCTTTCTCTGAATATCTGGCTCTCTAACCATGTAGAGGACTGCCCAGGTGAGGGTAGTTGATGTGGTTTCAGAGCCGGCAATAAAAAGATCTATTAGAGTGTTAACAAGGTGATTATACCCCACATCTTGATAAAAGCTTGATTCTTTGTCTGTTGTGTTCTCTATCTCAATGAGCATGGTATCAATAATATCCCTAGGAGAGTTAACATCCAGAGTTTTTTTGTGCTGTTCAATGCTATTACGAACCAGGTTTGCAATTGCTTGGTTAACTTCTATGTCAAGTTGACGTTGAAATATTTTGAATAGCCATGGATATACTATAGCAAAAACACCAGTTGGCTTTGCTAACTTTTGAAACAATTCTTTTAATTTCTCTAGCATTTCAATCAGTTTGGGATCACTGTACTCAAAACTCTCACCCACTCTGATTTTCCACAAGGCGTTTAGAATGGGGAAGTTAAATTTTCCTGCAATATCAATAGGTGTACAAGAGATCTGTTTCAAATATGCGATAAACTGCTTACTTTATCTTGAATCATCTCCTCCATGGTTGATTTGCCAAAACCAAAGTCGCGAAGAACTTTAAGTGCTGTTCGCCTTTGCTCTATCCAAGCTTTGCCCTGGCTCATGGTAACACCAGCAATGGGTCCTGGATTAGTTCCGCGGTCAATGGAAATTTTGTTAGCCATTCCACATTTTCTATAATCATTGTGTCCTCGGTTCTGCACATTTGGTTTAGCCCAAAAACATTCAAAAGCATCATTCCATTTGATGAGTATTTCCTGTATAGATCCCAAATGAGGGTTGCTGGATCTGAACCATGGGTGAATATCTTGTAGTGACCTATCAGTGGCAGAGATGCACCTGGAGAAGGCAAGAGACTAAACTCCTTCCTGGACCACTTGTAGTACAGGACGGTGAGAAGGAGGAGGAGTGATAGGAGAAGCCAATCAATTCCCCTGGTCAATTCCCCATTCCCCATAGAATTAGAAATTCCACAGATTTCCAAAAATTGGGGAAAAATTCTCCCAGTTGGCAACGCTGCAATGGAAATTGTGGCCTGTGGGTCTACAGAACTGGTTTCTTAGTTCAGAGAGTAGGGCAGACACAGGGTGTTGCCCAAGGAAGTTATGTGCGCTTGCCGCGTTGAATTACAAGAAAGAGAGAGATTAGTATATATTTTAGGGTTAGGCTATTTTTAGACAGTTTCTGGGCCGAGCGCTGCAGCTAGGCCAGAATATGGGGTTGAGCGCTGTGGGTAGAAATTAGGCTCTCTCTGTCTTTCTCTCTCTCTTGTAATTGAACGTGGCATGCGCAAGTGACTTCCTTGGGCTTCCACCCAGACAAAGCGGGAGGAGGGGGGGACCCCAGAAGTCCTCAGCGAGTAATCACCGCCACACAAATGTGTTTTGCGGCATGCGCGCTCCTTAATTGGTAATCTCCACCACCTCAATTGGTAATCACTGTCAAATTTTGTTTTCTGAGATTTTAATTTAATGCACTTTTAACACAATTTTCGACATCTATCGGGGTTTTATGGCATCTGTTTACTAAAAATTATCTCATCCCACGCAAAGTAATATCCATCTCCATTTAAAAGATATTTTCAAAAACCTTTACAGTGTTTAGATTTTTTTTATTTGCCTACTCGAGTTCATCATCTACAACAAAACATACTGAACTTTTGATCTACTAACTTTCCGACCTTCGCCAGCTGTTTATTTTTGTATTATTTGAGGGCTAGGTTAAGACAATTTCTGGGCCGAGCACCAATATAACATGCTTAGAAAGAACATAAAATTTTGAAAAATTAATCTCATCCCACCCCGTACTGAAAATGAAGTATTAAGTCCACTAATAATGGGTTAAAGTTTTCTCTCAAAATTGGCAACATTTCGTAATGTTACATCCTCTACACACAACATCCCCTTTACTGAACTTCTGACCTACTAACTTTCCAACCATAATTTTAACACAAAATTTGTTAGATTAAATGAAGTATAGTTTTGTAATAAAGTCCTATGCAGAATTTTAGGCCAGTAACATGAGCAAGGCCCGAAAAAACCTTGGTTTTAAGTAGCCAAGTTTTGGTGATGGTAATGCTTAAAAAGTCCTAAAATCTTTTTAAATTACAGAAAAGACGACATTGTATGGCTTCTGTGAACCCAATTGAGGCGTCTGGTTTTGCGTATAAATCCCAATGCAATGCCTACTCTTTATATTACAAAGCTCTTTGGGTTTACCCATACTTAAAAAAATAGTGTAGACGGACAAGTTTACTCTGTTTGTATCTGTAATTTTCTTGTTTTACTAATTGTACACCCTTATGCAGTCAAAACATAAACAAACAAATTGTAAACAACATACCAGACGAAACTCTTACGGATGACAGCTTTTTCAGTAGGTATCAATATACTAAATCAAAGAATCATTTAAAAGGCGATATCGAATTCGTCACTGAATTCTCATGTTTATTGGGACACCCTGTATCATCTTTATCCTTCTCATTATATTCTCAATAATCACCAAAAATCTCATTGAATTCTTATTATTCGACACTTATGTGATCTTCCACTTTTTCCTTCTCATAAATAGGTCCTGCTTGGGGGGGGGGCAACTTGACCGCCGCCCCCTGTAGTTTTTCTTACAACTTACAAGTTAAAAAAATATTGGTCTGAGTCTCTGAGACTGCTAAAATTTTCGGACTTTTTCCAAATACAAATAGCCCTCCTTTTTAGGTCTGAAACCGAGGACTTTAACACCAACTGCATAAGCCCTCAAGCACATTGCCTGAATGCGTACATTTTGCAAAAGTTTTTTTTGCATACACTCCTTCAAAGGAAAACTAAAGAGTATGACGACTCCAAGATCAAATTAAAGTTGTGGGTTAAATGTTGCAAATGCGCAGAGGAGAATGGGGGTAGCAGGCACGCATCTAGACATTCAGCAAGGGGGGGCAATTCTAATTTTTTTAGCATTATCTTTGTGTCATTTAAAAATCCAAATATCGGGGCATTTTTAAAGAACGGGGAAGAATAAAAAGAATCTGAGCTTATATTAAAATGTTATAGTTAAATTTAAGTTTGCTTAAAGAGTGAAGATTTTTAAAAACTTTTTTGGGGGAGGGGCATAATTTTTCTTTTAAATTTTCGAGAAAATTAGCTATTTTTGGAATGTCAACGATAGTTTAACGTAACGTAAAATGTACGTTTTGTCCGTTACATTAAAATAATGTGTAACGTTTGGATTTATTCTATATTACGTGAACGTTAAACGTTAACGTTATAGGAGCTCATACCTAACGTTAACGTTAAATGTTATAACGTTAGAGGAACATACCCCCAACGTTAGCGTTTTGTGGAAATATCTACAACTTTTTTGACCATAACGTAAAGAAATGTTTTGCTTCCAAGGGGAGTTTAAAAGTCTAACGTTTAAAAAATTAATTGTGATTTGATTGAATACCGTAACGAAAGGATTTCTATTTCAAAGTTCAACTTATAAAAAGTGTAACGTTGTAAAACTGAAAAATGTATTATTGTTTATGAAAACGTTTTGAAAAGTTTTTCCTTATAGTATAATGAAACTTCAACGTTGCAGAAATGGGTTATTATTTTAATAATCTGGAAACGAAAGTTTTTTTTTATAGAGTAAAATTTCAATAATGTAACGTATGACATTTAAAAAAATGTAATTCTGTAAATCAAAACGTTTCATAACTTTTCTCTGAATACTAAATTGTTTAGTCTAACGTTGGATATATGTCTGTTGAAAATATTGTCCATAAAACGTTAGACTATGAGGGCTGAGATTTAATTTCAAAAGTGTAACAATAATTCTGCCAATCAAAACATTTCAAAACGTCTCTTATCTATCAATGTAAGAGATTCGACTGATGATTATGACAGCAAAGGCTAATGGTTTTTCATTTCAAGTTTAAAGAAAATGTGTTGATGCCAAAAACTCTAGTTTTCATTTAATACATCTTTGCAAACCGATGTCGTAGACCATTAATATTGAAATATACAAGGTTCAAACCAACGGGTTGGAAAAATATAGGGATTAGTAAATTTGAAAAAAAACTTAGTTCCTTTCTAAAGTGTAAACGAGTTTTTTTTGTGACATGCTATTAGTGAAAATTCAAATCTTATAAATGTTTCTTGGACATTAAAGGTTTTTGATTCTGCCATTGTTTGATGAAACCCACTAAAACTCTGGAAAAGGAAGACGACATTAAGAAATTTTACCTATGCATTTTCTGTTATAAAGCAAATGATTTACTAATTGCAAAAAAATCACCTTATTAAGTGGAACGGGTCTGTGAACAAACACAATTGCTTGGTTTCATGTTTATTTGACTACTTGAAATCATAACTTCAGTTGGCATGGTTCATGTTTTAGGTTGAAAAATTTAGAAATGTAGATATTTACTAATGCAACAATTTTTTATCAAATGGAAAATGCGTGTTTAGTTTTATTCATCAATAGATTTTTATGAAACATTAGAATAAAAAAAAATGATTTTTTGATCGATTTTTTTCAAAGAAAAAATGTTAAATAATTTTATTTCGTGTTGTTTGTGTTAAAAAAACGTTAGCACTTGTCTTACTATATTTGATATTTTTTAACCCCAAACATGAACTCTGAAAACATTTTCATTGTGGTTTGTAAACTAAAGCTAATGCCGCTTTTTAACTCACTTTGTAAGTAACATAAAAAAAAACACAAAACACATTCGATTTTACATCGGTTTCGGATTGTTTTCGGGACATTTTTCCAAATATCTTCCGCCAGGGTTAAAATTTGACATAGTGAATGTTAAAAATAACAGTTTAGAAAATAATGTTATTTTTTACCCTTAAGGAAAATATAGAAAAAAAACGAACAAAAAACGAAGGAACTGAATGGACATCACAAAATAAAAGTCTACAACCAATTTATGTTAAAATTAAAACATACCATTTTATGGCATACCAGTTTTTCGGTATTTACCTCCCCTCCTCTATTACTAAGCCTCAAGTTTTGCTTCTTAGTTCCATTGCCTATATACATAGAGAATGAGACATCTATCTATATATACTATATGCTTGGGTGTCTGTTTGTTTGTACACAAGAAAATGAAATCCAAACGTAAAAACGGCTAAATTACGTCACAATTTTGGAGGCGGCTAACATTGACACCAAACAAGTTTCATGGATTCTCAATATTACAAAAATTTTGAAATCCACGGGGAAATGTTAAATCCACAAACTTTTCTTATTGTTGTTTAATAATGTACAATGTACAAAGGGAACATGCCTCTACAAACAGAGCCGGCCACGAACAAAACCGAAATAGATGATCGACGCGAAGCGCCATAAAACCCTAGTTTTCAGTCAATTTAATAAAACATAATTTTTAATGGTGAATTAATTGATTTTTCGACAAAAAAACTTTGTAGAAAGCTGACAAAACTAATGAATAAATTCAGTTCAGTGGTATCTAATATCTCATCTGTAGAGGCCGGGTATGTTGTCAAGTTTTTTTTACTTCTATATACAGATTTATTGATTGATAATGAGTTACAAATATCTGAAACAAATAAATCAAGAATCTATTTCAAAATTTTGGTAAAACTTTCTAATCTTTCCTTTCCCTTTTATGAAAGGCCTTCCATTCCTTTCGCTTTTCCCTTTCCCTGCCTTTCTTTCTTTACTTTCCTTTTTTTTCTCTTTCCCTGCTTTTTCTTTCTTTACTTTCCTTCTCTTTCTCCCTTTCACTGCCTTTTTTCTTTACTTTCTTTCTCTTTTTTCCTTTCCCTGCCTTTTCATTCTTTACTTTCCTTCTCTTTTTCCCTTTTCTTATATCTCTTCTTTTATCCTTTTATTCTTTTCTTTTTCAAACTTCCTTTTCCCTCGTCCTGTATCCTCCCATTTATTCTCTTCGATCTTTTTCGCCTTCTTCCCTCTTCCTCCCCTACTCCCCCCACTCCTCCTTTCCCTTCCCTTCAATCCCCCTCCCCTTCTAAGTTACATTCGTCTCCTAGTTCTTCCCCCGTTAATTTGATACAGTAAATACACCCTTGCCATGGATCCCACCCTTATAAAACATACATAACACCCCTTGAATACCCCTAGCCCACCCCATACCCCCTAAAAATTCCCATCATTAGTTACTCTCGCCATTTCCGGTATAGGAGGTCCGTTCTTTTTCAAGGTTCTTTTGTCCCTTACCATCCATACAGTGTTATACAAAATTGTTGAGATGGGGGGCAGAGAGGATAAATAATAGTTTGTGTATTAATTTGAATATATTGGGCAGATATATATTTGCAATACATCTGTAATGTCCCTTAACACACATTAATGGTTTTCAAATCAAAGTTGTATATATAATAGCTAGTGTTAATAGGCCTAAATTCACTAATAAAGAGTGTACATTGTACAGTTTTACAGAGTGTTCAGGGTGATCCAAAAAACAGTAGTTAGGGTTTCCAGGGGCA
>NW_019398537.1:0-9744 GCF_000591075.1 Eurytemora carolleeae
TGAACGATTAAACAAACTCAAATGGGTCGTTCATGATTAGCGAACGAAATGAAAAAACGTGCCCTTCTATAAAAAGGTATAAGTTTTCTTTAAAAGTCTGTATGTTTGTATGCCTAGGGAGAAGAGACTGCTTCTCCTGGCTTTCATCCTCTCTACAGTTTACTCCACTAAACACAATATTTTGTTAAACACAGAATAGAATAATTGATTTAAAAACTAAGAATCTGAATTTATAAAACTGTAAACAGAAGTCAGAACTTTTGGGGTTTGAATCTCTGAATTGAATCTCCATGTGATGCAGGCAGCAGACCTACGGATTAACTTAATTCCTGAGGTGTTCATACCCAATTATTAAAGGATATGTAAACTTTAACAAAGGATCAAGTATTGATCCTAAAATTTAAAAGTGTAACATTTAATATCGAAATGAATCATCGTTCAATATTATTTATATATCCCACAAATTCACACAGCTCTGAACACAAATTGACAGGTTAAAAATCAAAAACGACATGATTGTAAGCAAAATTTACAATAAATAACCTGGAATGTTCGTACAGAGCTTCATTAAAAGGGATAAAACAAGATGTAAGAAAGTGTTTATATTTTCTGCTTTGCAAAATCCGAATATGTTTGCCAATAGAGTAAACAAATTTATAAACCTTGTTCAGAGTTCAGATCAAGAAAAAATCCTGTGACAAATAAACAACAAAAAAACAATAGAATTTTGCAGAATTACCAAAAAATGTAGAAATAAACTAAACTTAAGTTTTTATAAAAACAATTTGCAACCAGATAGGTTTACAGTGAGACGTATACAACGTACTGTGGAAAGGGAAGGCGACTGTTATGATTTAAATAGTCCAACAAACATGAATCACGGCAATTGTGCAGTGTATACTTTACACACAGGCTCCGAGATAAGGGGAAGGGTGGTAAAGACGACATTGCGCGGGATACAAGTGGAAGGTAGATTTATGTATTGTACAGGGTGTCCCACGAAACATGAGATTTGGTAAATAGTTTAAATTGTACTCTTTCATAACTTGATAAGTTGTTTGATACTAAAGAGACTAATATAACATTTATTATATGACAGTTACATTATAGTAACATTGATTTTACAGTAAAATATGTATGAGTTAAACATTAAAAAAAAAATAAACTGCAAAACGTCTTTTATATCTAATACAGTATGTGTAAGAAGACATTGAAAACTATTCACCAACTGTCATGTTTCGTGGGACACCCTGTACTAGAATATAGAACCGTGGGACACCCTGTACTAGAATATAGAACCTTGGGACACCCTGTAGTAGAATATAGAACCATTTTACTTAATAATTTGATTTTCAAGTTTCGGGTAAAAAAGATTTCCTTTAAAACAACGTGAAATACAAGATTGAAAAAATGTAGTTTTTATTTTCTACTGTTTTATGGTCTCCACTGTATTATAACTGTATTTACTTACATGGAGTGAATTGTAGATTCTGAAACTCTTCGCTTCAGTCTCAGGCTCGGGACTGAAGATCGTTCGCGATCAGCAAAATTGATCTTACGCCTGTGAAGATAGATTAATTGCTTTACTAATTTTCAACATCATATCAGAATACTTTAGAATTATTCACAACCATAGATTGTAAACCTTGTACAAATAGTTTTTGACTTAACAGACAAGGCAAGTAATGTCGTCTTCGTAGTTTGGATTTATAACCTTTTTAACCTAAACCGTGCTTAATCCCGGATCAAAAAGCACATGGTGCTTTTATACATTAAAAAGTAGAATAACAAAAGTAACTTATGTCTTAGTCTGTAGGAAACTTAAAATTCCTTTGGCTGTTTGCCTATAACGAAATAATTATGTCAGGAAGACGACATCCTATCTAATCTTTACCTGGTATTCTTGGGGATTTTCTCATCCTCCCACCACTCTAAATTCTTTCTCAGTTTTTTCCTACGCTGCTCGTACTTTCTAGTAGTAAAATATGTCGGTAAACTTTTCTCTCTCAAGTTCTCAACATACAGTTGTCGTGAGTAAAGTGGGAAAGGAAAAATATATCAAATCAACTGAATAAATTAGAACTATTAAAATCGTTTTGCATAGTGTAAAAAAGGCAAATGTTAATATTAAAAATTTGCTTTTCTTTGAGGGGAGGGTTAATTTGACTCTTTTACATAACTCATAGCCCTCCTTTTAGAACTAAAACTGGGCTTTTATACTAACTGCCTGAGTCCTAGTTGAATTAGAGTTATACCTGATAGAATTAATCCTTTTTGAATTAGAGTTATACCTGATAGGATTAATCCTTGTTGAATTAGAGTTATATACCTGATAGGATTAATTCTTGTTGAATTAGAGTTATACCTGATAGGATTAATCCTTGTTAAATTAGAGTTACACCTGATAGGATTAATCCTTGTTGAATTAGAGTTATACCTGATAGGATTAATCCTTGTTAAATTAGAGTTATACCTGATAGGATTAATCCTTGTTAAATTAGAGTTATACCTGATAGGATTAATCCTTGTTGAATTAGAGTTATATACCTGATAGGATTAATCCTTGTTGAATTAGAGTTATACCTGATAGGATTAATCCTTGTTGAATTAGAGTTATACCTGATAGGATTAATCCTTGTTGAATTAGAGTTATACCTGATAGGATTAATCCTTGTTGAATTAGAGTTATATACCTGATAGGATTTATCCTTGTTGAATTAGAGTTATACCTGATAGGATTAATCCTTGTTGAATTAGAGTTATACCTGATAGGATTAATCCTTGTTGAATTAGAGTTATACCTGATAGGATTAATCCTTGTTAAATTAGAGTTATACCTGATAGGATGAATATACCTGATAGGATGAATATACCTGATAGGATTAATTTACCTGATAGGATTAATATACCTGATAGGATGAATATACCTGATAGGATTAATATACCTGATAGGATGAATATACCTGATAGGATGAATATACCTGAAAGGATTAATATACCTGATAGGATGAATATACCTGATAGGATTAATATACCTGATAGGATTAATATACCTGATAGGATTAATAAGATTAAGAGCTTTGTCTGCTAATTTCTTCCCTCTCTCTCCAACCCTTTTCTTGTGGTTTTGGAACTCAGGGGTCTGGCTTCTACTTTTCAGAATACCCTTCGACGGAGCTGGAGTCCTGAAAGCAAGTTTTTTAATAAGAAATTATATTTTTTTTTAAATCAAAGATTCAAAACAAGTTCCATGGACATTCTTCAAAGCTAGTGTGAATCGTTGATAGGACTATTTAAAAATCTTTAAATATTACTTATTTTAAGATCGGTGAAATTGAATCGTTTTGTTCGTAATCTAATGACTACATTTTTTATCTTAAAGGTAAATATTGAAGAAAGTGGTTACTGGTTAGCATTTATTATTATTCGATGTAAACAAACAAAAATACCATATTGTCTCTTTTTTGGTTTAAAATTAGAGAAGGATTTTAAAGTCCTTCTTGTATTTAATAACTTTTTCCCTATGTTAAGATTGAATTGACTGACTAGAGTTTTTCCCATTTGTTGTCATTGTTTTTTTCTTTAAAAGAAGCAAATGCCATAAAAAGTACCACCATAAAAAACTTACAATGTAAGATTGGTTTGAAACATATCCTCCTTTAGGTATTCAGGTGTTGGGGGACTGGTCACTAAATTAGACCTAAAAATTAAACTTTAAGAATACATTTAAAACCAATTATTAGTAAGGTCTAAACCAGATCAAAGTAGTCTGCATGTGTTCATGGAACTTTCATAAATTTTAATCCATTGAGAAAAATCACAGGTTCAAGGGAAAGTTTCCATTGAGTTCATTCAAAAGTTTTAACCTTTGCATACTTACAAATTCTTTTTATATGAATATTTACAGATAAATAAATGTACTAAAAGTTTTTTTAATGATAGTTTTAAGTTTGCTTACAGAAAATTTTAGAAATTAAAAGAAAGAAGAGAAAAAATTACAAGGAAAACAATAATATGATTTATATTGAATAAAACACTATACACTAATTGAAATTCCAATATCACCAATAATTGTGAAAAGTACGTTTTCAAAATGCATTCGAAAATCAATAAAAGTTTTTTATACAAAGAGGAACTGATTACCAGACACACATCTTACTTTTAAAATCTGTATAGCTTTGCAACCTGCTAATGTACCCGGTGTCTCTGAAAAAAGCGGGTTCAGCTTTTTCATCCGCTAAATGTCGTTTTATTCTACTAAAACTGTTCTTGAAAGGTCTGTACAATGCCTACAAATGTATTTTGTCCCTTTTCTGAATATTTGCAAAAAAAAATTAATCTTTGTTGTAAACCCCGAGTTTAATTTGGTCTACATCAGAATTTAACGCAATAATTAACTCTCTTAGTTCATATTTATTAATTCAAGTTTATTAATAATTGTATATTTATATTTAGGAGATTAGTATTCAGCACTCAGATCCACCTCTGTATCAAACAACAGCAGGAGTTCCTCCCTTCTCAACATCAGCAAGGATATGTGAGTCAACATTTCCATCTCCGCCCTCAGAAAATGTTCCTCTCTAGATATCCCCCTATGCCCGGGNACATACTTGCTTATAGGAACTTCTAGTAAAACAAAAATAGTTTTAATTTGATCAAATTTTAGGTTTAAATTCCTCCTACATATGTCTTTATATTTCTTAAACGATTATTTTTGCCTGGATGAAATAAAATTAACTGTTTTGTATACCTTTAAAAAAATGTCTATATAGAGTGAAATTACAAAATATCTGAAGGAAATTTGCAATCATATATAATTTAAAATGTTCATATGATATATATGCTATGATTTGAGAATATATCCTCTCAGTAAAATCAACAAGAAATATTTGAAGAAAATCCAACAACGATTTTTCTGCTTTTGATATCTTCTATTTGCTAAATGTTTTCATTTGGTGATTTGCAAAGGAGGAAATTGTCGGCGCTTTATGCCACTTTCAATGTAGAGGGAAGGGTGCCAATTCCCCCCCCCCCCTTCCCCCAGCCTTTTATACTAGAGATTATAAAAACACTTGAGGTAATAAATATTTTCAAGAAAATAAATATCTTCCTGCTTTAGTATTTTTGCTTTAAGCAAGAACATTTTTATTTTAACTCAAATAAAATGTCCTCTTGCAATCAAAAAAGTTTAACCCTATTCCTGCTGGGGTGCTTGAAAACCAGGATACGCTGTAAATCCAATGTTTGATTCCAAATATGACAAATTTTACATCAGTGCAAATGTCTAAAAAATAATGAAATATACCTTTTTAAAAGTCCTTGACCATGCCATTTCAAATATGCAAAAAAATTGCAAAATTTAAATAATCTGACTGAGGTGTAATTAAGAAAAACTTAAAATGTGCAAATTTCTTTTGACAGGTTGTATGCAAATAATTTTCTATACTTGCTTTGCGAAACTGGTGCAATCCTTTTCCTTTTGTCATAGGCTTTCCAAAAAGCTAAAAAATTTCAAAATTTGACAACTGAAAGTGGGTCAAAACAAAGATTTAGTTTGGAAAAGAAGTCATAAGGCAGTTTAGAAAAAGTCACAAAATCTCAACAGCCTCAGACCAATACTTTTTGGAGTTAAGTAGAACAATCTACTTTTTCCTATTCCATAATACGTGTCTTTATCCCCCACCCTACATGTATTCACATTGCTTGAGATTAAGGATAAACTTTAATTTTCATTTTATAAATATATCGAATATTGGAAATCATGACGTCAGAATATAATTAAATATCTATTTTTAAATTATTTCATGTTATCAGAATATAGAGATGTGGGGCGCTGAATGGGAAGGGACCAGGGGCCTCTATCTTTGTAGTTTTACCCCTCTCCACTGCAGTAGGGTAGGCAACGTTAGCACTTTTTAAAATCCTTTCACATTGGACACATCATACATGGCCAATTATGTTACGTTCATTTTCAACTATTTAGTGAACTCTAATTTAAGTCAATTAACGATTTAAAACTACACGGTATTACCTTCCACTGCATTATTTTTTGTTGTTTAAATTTTAAAAACGTTTTGATTCTGTTAAGTAGAAAAAACTTTTCTGATATTTTTTTCACCTTTTATTTTCTTTTAAACTAAATACATATATACGATAGATCATATATTTCAATAAGTGATTTTATGTTTGTAATATGTACCTATTATTATTAAGTTATTTATAAGTTATAGGGTTTCCACGAAAGGGCGATATTTTGTGCGCAAATTTTCTTCTATTTTGACGCAAAATATTTTGCGCGTATCATGTGGAACAGGTTTTGCGCGAAATTACGCGCAAAACCAGTTTATTTTGCGCGTTTATGCGCAAATAGAATAATTTTAACCCATAATTGGCAGAAATTGCTCAAATTGAAACTCTGATAAGTCAATAAATTGAGGATCCAAGAATAATTAACAAACTATAAATACTCATCAAGCCTAGATATATTAGAATAGATTGTTCATGTCGTCTTCACCATACCGGAGGGTAACAGTTGAAATTAAAAATGGCAATTTAGCTATGGACTAGCTACTGACATACAGTACATTGGATATAAAGGTTTACGGCAANTGAGGCCTAGTTTTTATTAAACTTCTTTAAATAAATTAGTAAAAAAAATACTCTACAGATTGACCCCGAGAAGTAAAACGTATTCAATGACCTCTTCAAATGACAAGTTCATGATGTACAAGGGGTTGTACAATTTTCAGCTTTACAGTCTGCATGAACAATCTATTCTAATTTATCTAGGGCATCAAGTGAACCCATGTTTCTAGCAAGTTATTAAAGTTGCTTTTAACAAAAACTTGCTCACCTTATAGCTATTATTTCTTGTTCTACCCCCTTCATCGTAGGAATATTCGGGGGTTCCAACAATATTTTCAAATTCTTAATTAACACAAAATTAATTAATAAAATGAAAATTCTGTTTGTTTAAAGGGAGTGACCGGCTATGTAAGGTAGTTGAACTGAGTATGCAGTGTTGTGGAAACCTTTCTTTCGGATTTTTTGAGACATATACAACTTTTTAAAGATCTGTAAATCCTGAGTTTGAGCGCAAATTCGATGCTGAAACTCCTACTTTGGGGGTGGATACGTTTTCAGATTTAGTTTTTTTTTAATTATTCAAAAACGACGACATAAAATGTAAAAAGTTCTACAATAAACTACAGACGTCATGTATAGGAATGTGTTGAGAAAATAAAAATTAATCTTATCATCGAAGATAAGCAATCTTGTTCAATTATTAGTTTCTATGTTCGCATTATTCTGGTTTCTTATTTTTCACAAAGATTTTCGACATTTAAAGAATTTGAAGAAATCTGCGAATACATTCAAAGAAAATTAGAAACTCAATATAATAATGAAAACGAAATAATCGATTTTAGCATTGATTAATTGACAAATTTCTTTTGTGAAATATGTTCCTAACCATCCAATTAGATTACTGCATAATTTTACTTTATTTTTCGTTGTCGTTATTTAATGATTTAAAAAAACTAAAGCGTATCCACCCCCAAAGTAGGAGTTTTGAACGTCGAATTTGGGCTCAAACTCAGGATTTACAGATCTTTAAAAAGTTTAATATGTCTCAAATTAATCCGAAAGAGAAGTTTTCCACAACACTGCATACTCAGTTCAACAACCTTACATTGCCGGACACTCCCTTTAATAAGTTTTAGACTGGATACTTTTTATAAAATTAAATTTAATTGAGTTTTTGCCCCAAACTGTAATTAAATAATAAACCTTTGCAACCTAAAAACCCTTGATATTTTAAACTTTCATTATTGAAGCTAACAGAAATCATAGTTTGAATTATCAATGGTCTACTAAATTTGGTTGCAAAGATATAGGAATTAGAAAACCAGAATTTGTTGCAAGAACTCTTTTAAGAATTCTGGTGAAAATTTTTGAAGAAGGAAGGAACGGGCGNGGAAACCAGAGGAAACCAGGGAAACTTGGTAAACCTGGGAAGCCTGGGAAACCTGGAAAATCTGAGAAACCGGGGAAACCGGGGAAACCGGGGAAACCGGGGAAACCGGGGAAACCGGAGGAAGTCAGGGGAAGCCAGGGAAAACGAGGAAACAAAATATATACATGTATTCCCTGATATGAGTCCTATTTTCTATGATTAGATCTCCACCACAAGTATCCAAGGTATCCAATGCTGGGACTGTCTAGAGATATTTAGTTTGTCAGAAAATCTAAAAATCTAAAAATTTCATGAAATTTGAAACCATTACTTTTCAACTCAATTGTCAACATATGAATGGAATGCAAGATCATATGAAAATATTTTTAGAGACCAATTATTTTTAAGTATTTCAATGTTTCTGTGGATTGCTAAAACTACCTCTGATAAATATTTTAAATTATTTAAATAAAGCCTTTAAAGGAATTGAGTTTATGGCACAAACTCTGATTTTTAACCCCTATATAGATCTTTGTGACCCGATGTCGTAGATCTTAGATATTTCAAACTATGAATTCTGTTTGATCAAATAGTTGTAGTTTGAAATATCAGAGGTTTACACCATCGAATTGCAAAGATATAGGGATTAGAACATTTGAATTTGTGGCTAAAACTCAATTCCTTTAAATATTTTAGACTCGTAACTTCAATAAAAAGTTCTTTTAACGAAATGAATAAAACATTAACTGATGATGAATCATTGAATTGATTAACGGATTCAAATTTAACTATTGTTAATGATTTAGAGTGACCCTCCATTAACAAAGTGGTTTGTCCGAATCACAACGATACCCTTAAAGCTCTGCATCTGATCAAGAATGAAAAAGTTCATTTATACGATTGTTGTTTCTTTACAAAAGTGATTTGCGCATTTATCTTGTGAGGAAATTGTCAGAATTAAACACTTATCAAGCTAGATATAGAAGACTGAAGACATTTTTAATCAAATAAAGGTTTAAAGAGAATGAATGTAAGTTTGACATGCCACTCTTGAATGGAGGGTCACTTGAAAAAAGGGTTTGCGGATATAAGATAAAATAAGTAAAAACTTCAATTTATGAACCGGCCAAAACCTGTAAACTCTCCCTTGGAAGGATGACTGGATGAAGGATACCTGTAAAAAACTAACCCTGGTCCCACACATACAGGATCCCATTTTCCCAGATCTAGAGGAAATAAGAACTAGTTGGAGTGGATGGAAGTAACCGGATATAGGACATATGTTGGTGGTTTCCCTCTCATAATATTAGGAGCATACAAGTCTGATCCCCTCAAGGTTATGATGGGACAATTTCTAACAAAAACTAATGGAATTATTCAATTTTTAAAGGGAGTGACCGGCTATGTAAGGTAGTTGAACTGAGTATGCAGTGTTGTGGAAAACTTCTTTCGGATTCAATTGAGACATATTAAACTATTAAAAGATCTGTAAATCCTGTGCTTGAGCGCAAATTCGACGTTCAAAACTCCTACTTTGGGGGTGGATACGTTTTCAGAATCGGGTTTTTTTTTAAATTACCAAATAACGACGACGAAAAATTAAGTAAAAATCATACAGTAATCTAATTAGATGGTTAGGAACATATTTCTCAAAAGAAAGGAATTGAGTCTTTGCAACAAACTCTGAATTTATGATCCCTATATCAATTGGAACCCAATGTCGTAAATCTTTGATATTTCAAACTTATATTATTAGATCTAACAGAATTCATAGTTTGAAATATCTAAGG